>NC_087399.1:16626016-16783516 GCF_031307605.1 Tribolium castaneum
TAACAGTGTTTTGGTTTCTTGCTTATATCTCGAAAACAGTTACTCCTATCAATTTTTATCTTTTTACTAAAATTCAAGCTGATAAAATTTCCTACAAAATAGTTATTTGCATTTTTCATGTAGGACTAACCATAAGCGAGATATATGATTGAAAATAATTATTATTTAAAAAAAAAGTGCTTTAACAGAAAATGTCTTGTGATTTAAAATACACTTAATTTATTGGGTCCAATACTTTATTAGAAGAAAAAGGAAGTGACATAAAAGTCACTGAAGTCTTCAGAGTCGTTTTTAAATGCTGCAGTTTCGTATTCGTCTCAAACATTGAAAACTGAATTACATTTTTGTTCAGTAACAGTCACAGTTTTCTTATTGGTTTTTTGCTTATATCTCGAAAACAGTTCTCCTATCAATTTTCATCTTTCTGTCAAAATTAAAGCTGATAAAATTTCCTACAAAATAGTTATTTGCATTTTTCTTGTAGGACCAACCATAAGCGAGTTATAGAGTTGGATATAAATAATATTTAACAAAAATTTGCTTTAAAATAAAATGTTTGAAAAACTGAAATTAAACTAATTTAATTGTGTCTAACACTTTAGTAGAGGAAAAAGAAGAAGACATAAAAGTCACTAAAGGTTTCAAAGTTGTCTTTAATCGTCATATTAATAACAATAACATTAATAATAATAATACTAATAGTACTAAATTTGCTTATATGCAAACGCTTAATTAAGGTAACAGTGTTTTGGTTTCTTGCTCATATCTCGAAAACAGTTACTCCTATCAATTTTTATCTTTTTACTAAAATTCAAGCTGATAAAATTTCCTACAAAATAGTTATTTGCATTTTTTATGTAGGACTAACCATAAGCGAGATATAAGATTGAAAATAATTAATATTTAAAAAAGAAGTGCTTTAACAGAAAATGTCTTGTGATTTAAAATACACTTAATTTATTAGGTCCAATACTTTATTAAAAAAAAAAAGGGGGTGACATATAAGTCACTGAAATCTTCAGAGTCGATTTTAAATGCTGCATTTTCGTCTTCGTCTCAAATATTGAAAACTGAATTACATTTTTGTTCTGAAACGGTAACAGTTTTTACTTTGGTTTTTTGCTTATATCTCGAAAACAGTTACTCCTATCAATTTTTATCTTTCTTTCAAAATTAAAGCTGATAACATTTCCTACAAAATAGTTATTTGCATTTTTCTTGTAGGACCAACCATAAGCGAGTTATAAAGTTGGATATAAATAATATTTAACAAAAACTTGCTTAAAAATAAAATGTTTGAAATACTGAAATTAAACTAAATTAATTGTGTTTAACACTTTAGTAGAGAAAAAAGAAAAAGACATAAAAGTCACCAAAGTCTTCAGAATCGTTTTTAGTCGTCATATTAATAACAATAACATTAATAATAATAATACTAATAGTACTAAATCTGCTTATATGCAAGCGCTTTATTAAGGTAACAGTTTTTTGGTTTCTTGCTTATATCTCGAAAACAGTTACTCCTATGAATTTTTGTCTTTCTTTCAAAATTAAAGCTGATAAAATATTCTACAAAATAGTTATTTGCATTTTTCTTGTAGGACCAACCATAAGCGAGTTATAGAGTATATAAATAATATTTAACAAAAATTTGCTTTAAAATAAAATGTTTGAAAAACTGAAATTAAACTAATTTAACTGTGTCTAACACTTTAGTAGAGAAAAAAGGAAAAGACATAAAAGTCACTAAAGGTTTCAGAGTTGTCTTTAGTTGTCATATTAATAACAATAACATTAATAATAATAATACTAATAGTACTAAATTTGCTTATATGCAAACGCTTAATTAAGGTAACAGTGTTTTGGTTTCTTGCTTATATCTCGAAAACAGTTACTCCTATCAATTTTTATCTTTTTACTAAAATTCAAGCTGATAAAATTTCCTACAAAATAGTTATTTGCATTTTTCATGTAGGACTAACCATAAGCGAGATATATGATTGAAAATAATTAATATTTAAAAAAAAAGTGCTTTAACAGAAAATGTCTTGTGATTTAAAATACACTTAATTTATTGGGTCCAATACTTTATTAGAAGAAAAAGGAAGTGACATAAAAGTCACTGAAGCCTTCAGAGTCGTTTTTAAATGCTGCAGTTTCGTCTTCGTCTCAAACATTGAAAACCGAATTACATTTTTGTTCAGTAACAGTCACAGTTTTCTTATTGATTTTTTGCTTATATCTCGAAAACAGTTACTCCTATCAATTTTTATCTTTCTTTCAAAATTAAAGCTGATAAAATTTCCTACAAAATAGTTTATTGCATTTTTCTTGTAGGACCAACCATAAGCGAGTTATAGAGTTGGATATAAATAATATTTAACAAAAATTTGCTTTAAAATAAAATGTTTGAAAAACTGAAATTAAACTAATTTAATTGTGTCTAACACTTTAGTATAGGAAAAAGAAGAAGACATAAAAGTCACTAAAAGTTTCAAAGTTGTCTTTAATCGTCATATTAATAACAATAACATTAATAATAATAATACTAATAGTACTAAATTTGCTTATATGCAAACGCTTAATTAAGGTAACAGTGTTTTGGTTTCTTGCTCATATCTCGAAAACAGTTACTCCTATCAATTTTTATCTTTTTACTAAAATTCAAGCTGATAAAATTTCCTACAAAATAGTTATTTGCATTTTTTGTGTAGGACTAACCATAAGCGAGATATAAGATTGAAAATAATTAATATTTAAAAAAGAAGTGCTTTAACAGAAAATGTCTTGTGATTTAAAATACACTTAATTTATTAGGTCCAATACTTTATTAAAAAAAAGGGGGTGACATATAAGTCACTGAAGTCTTCAGAGTCGATTTTAAATGCTGCATTTTCGTCTTCGTCTCAAACATTGAAAACTGAATTACATTTTTGTTCTGAAACGGTAACAGTTTTTACTTTGGTTTTTTGCTTATATCTCGAAAACAGTTACTCCTATAAATTTTTGTCTTTCTTTCAAAATTAAAGCTGATAAAATATTCTACAAAATAGTTATTTGCATTTTTCTTGTAGGACCAACCATAAGCGAGTTATAGAGTTGGATATAAATAATATTTAACAAAAATTTGCTTTAAAATAAAATGTTTGAAAAACTGAAATTAAACTAATTTAACTGTGTCTAACACTTTAGTAGAGAAAAAAGGAAAAGACATAAAAGTCACTAAAGGTTTCAGAGTTGTCTTTAGTTGTCATATTAATAACAATAACATTAATAATAATAATACTAATAGTACTAAATTTGCTTATATGCAAGCGCTTTATTAAGGTAACAGTTTTTTGGTTTCTTGCTTATATCTCGAAAACAGTTACTCCTATAAATTTTTGTCTTTCTTTCAAAATTAAAGCTGATAAAATATTCTACAAAATAGTTATTTGCATTTTTCTTGTAGGACCAACCATAAGCGAGTTATAGAGTTGGATATAAATAATATTTAACAAAAATTTGCTTTAAAATAAAATGTTTGAAAAACTGAAATTAAACTAATTTAACTGTGTCTAACACTTTAGTAGAGAAAAAAGGAAAAGACATAAAAGTCACTAAAGGTTTCAGAGTTGTCTTTAGTTGTCATATTAATAACAATAACATTAATAATAATAATACTAATAGTACTAAATTTGCTTATGTGCAAACGCTTAATTAAGGTAACAGTGTTTTGGTTTCTTGCTTATATCTCGAAAACAGTTACTCCTATTAATTTTTATCTTTTTACTAAAATTCAAGCTGATAAAATTTCCTACAAAATAGTTACTTGCATTTTTCATATAGGACTAACCATAAGCGAGATATATGATTGAAAATAATTAATATTTAAAAAAAAAGTGCTTTAACAGAAAATGTCTTGTGATTTAAAATACACTTAATTTATTGGGTCCAATACTTTATTAGAAGAAAAAGGAAGTGACATAAAAGTCACTAAAGTCTTCAGAGTCGTCTTTAAATGCTGCAGTTTCGTCTTCGTCTCAAACATTGAAAACCGAATTACATTTTTGTTCAGTAACAGTCACAGTTTTCTTATTGTTTTTTTGCTTATATCTCGAAAACAGTTACTCCTATCAATTTTTATCTTTTTACTAAAATTCAAGCTGATAAAATTTCCTACAAAATAGTTATTTGCATTTTTCTTGTAGGACCAACCATAAGCGAGTTATAGAGTTGGATATAAATAATATTTAACAAAAATTTGCTTTAAAATAAAATGTTTGAAAAACTGAAATTAAATTAATTTAATTGTGTCTAACACTTTAGTAGAGGAAAAAGAAGAAGACATAAAAGTCACTAAAGGTTTCAAAGTTGTCTTTAATCGTCATATTAATAACAATAACATTAATAATAATAATACTAATAGTACTAAATTTGCTAATATGCAAACGCTTAATTAAGGTAACAGTGTTTTGGTTTCTTGCTCATATCTCGAAAACAGTTACTCCTATCAACTTTTATCTTTTTACTAAAATTCAAGCTGATAAAATTTCCTACAAAATAATTATTTGCATTTTTTATGTAGGACTAACTATAAGCGAGATATAAGATTGAAAATAATTAATATTTAAAAAAGAAGTGCTTTAACAGAAAATGTCTTGTGATTTAAAATACACTTAATTTATTAGGTCCAATACTTTATTAGAAAAAAAGGGTGTGACATATAAGTCACTGAAGTCTTCAGAGTCGATTTTAAATGCTGCATTTTCGTCTTCGTCTCAAACATTGAAAACTGAATTAGATTTTTGTTCTGAAACGGTAACAGTTTTTACATTGGTTTTTTGCTTATATCTCGAAAACAGTTACTCCTATCAATTTTTATCTTTCTTTCAAAATTAAAGCTGATAACATTTCCTACAAAATAGTTATTTGCATTTTTCTTGTAGGACCAACCATAAGCGAGTTATAAAGTTGGATATAAATAATATTTAACAAAAACTTGCTTAAAAATAAAATGTTTGAAATACTGAAATTAAACTAAATTAATTGTGTCTAACACTTTAGTAGAGAAAAAAGAAAAAGACATAAAAGTCACCAAAGTCTTCAGAATCGTTTTTAGTCGTCATATTAATAACAATAACATTAATAATAATAATACTAATAGTACTAAATCTGCTTCTATGCAAGCGCTTTATTAAGGTAACAGTTTTTTGGTTTCTTGCTTATATCTCGAAAACAGTTACTCCTATGAATTTTTGTCTTTCTTTCAAAATTAAAGCTGATAAAATATTCTACAAAATAGTTATTTGCATTTTTCTTGTAGGACCAACCATAAGCGAGTTATGGAGTTGGATATAAATAATATTTAACAAAAATTTGCTTTAAAATAAAATGTTTGAAAAACTGAAATTAAACTAATTTAACTGTGTCTAACACTTTAGTAGAGAAAAAAGGAAAAGACATAAAAGTCACTAAAGGTTTCAGAGTTTTCTTTAGTTGTCATATTAATAACAATAACATTAATAATAATAATACTAATAGTACTAAATTTGCTTATATGCAAACGCTTAATTAAGGTAACAGTGTTTTGGTTTCTTGCTTATATCTCGAAAACAGTAACTCCTATCAATTTTTATCTTTTTACTAAAATTCAAGCTGATAAAATTTCCTACAAAATAGTTATTTGCATTTTTTATGTAGGACTAACTATAAGCGATATAAGATTGAAAATAATTAATATTTAAAAAAGAAGTGCTTTAACAGAAAATGTCTTGTGATTTAAAATACACTTAATTTATTGGGTCCAATACTTTATTAGAAGAAAAAGGAAGTGACATAAAAGTCACTGAAGTCTTCAGAGTCGTTTTTAAATGCTGCAGTTTCGTCTTCGTCTCAAACATTGAAAACCGAATTACATTTTTGTTCAGTAACAGTCACAGTTTTCTTATTGGTTTTTTGCTTATATCTCGAAAACAGTTACTCCGATCAATTTTTATCTCTCTTTCAAAATTAAAGCTGATAAAATTTCCTACAAAATAGTTATTTGCATTTTTCTTGTAGGACCAACCATAAGCGAGTTATATAGTTGGATATAAATAATATTTAACAAAAATTTGCTTTAAAATAAAATGTTTGAAAAACTGAAATTAAACTAATTTAATTGTGTCTAACACTTTAGTAGAGGAAAAAGAAGACGACATAAAAGTCACTAAAGGTTTCAAAGTTGTCTTTAATCGTCATATTAATAACAATAACATTAATAATAATAATACTAATAGAACTAAATTTGCTTATATGCAAACGCTTAATTAAGGTAACAGTGTTTTGGTTTCTTGCTCATATCTCGAAAACAGTTACTCCTATCAATTTTTATCTTTTTACTAAAATTCAAGCTGATAAAATTTCCTACAAAATAGTTATTTGCATTTTTTATGTAGGACTAACCATAAGCGAGATATAAGATTGAAAATAATTAATATTTAAAAAAGAAGTGCTTTAACAGAAAATGTCTTGTGATTTAAAATACACTTAATTTATTAGGTCCAATACTTTATTAAAAAAAAAAGGGGGTGACATATAAGTCACTGAAGTCTTCAGAGTCGATTTTAAATGCTGCATTTTCGTCTTCGTCTCAAACATTGAAAACTAAATTACATTTTTGTTCTGAAACGGTAACAGTTTTTACTTTGGTTTTTTGCTTATATCTCGAAAACAGTTACTCCTATCAATTTTTATCTTTCTTTCAAAATTAAAGCTGATAACATTTCCTACAAAATAGTTATTTGCATTTTTCTTGTAGGACCAACCATAAGCGAGTTATAAAGTTGGATATAAATAATATTTAACAAAAACTTGCTTAAAAATAAAATGTTTGAAATACTGAAATTAAACTAAATTAATTGTGTCTAACACTTTAGTAGAGAAAAAAGAAAAAGACATAAAAGTCACCAAAGTCTTCAGAATCGTTTTTAGTCGTCATATTAATAACAATAACATTAATAATAATAATACTAACAGTACTAAATCTGCTTATATGCAAGCGCTTTATTAAGGTAACAGTTTTTTGGTTTCTTGCTTATATCTCGAAAACAGTTACTCCTATGAATTTTTGTCTTTCTTTCAAAATTAAAGCTGATAAAATATTCTACAAAATAGTTATTTGCATTTTTCTTGTAGGACCAACCATAAGCGAGTTATAGAGTTGGATATAAATAATATATAACAAAAATTTGCTTTAAAATAAAATGTTTGAAAAACTGAAATTAAACTAATTTAACTGTGTCTAACACTTTAGTAGAGGAAAAAGGAAAAGACATAAAAGTCACTAAAGGTTTCAGAGTTGTCTTTAGTTGTCATATTAATAACAATAACATTAATAATAATAATACTAATAGTACTAAATTTGCTTATATGCAAACGCCTAATTAAGGTAACAGTGTTTTGGTTTCTTGATTATATCTCGAAAACAGTTACTCCTATCAATTTTTATCTTTTTACTAAAATTCAAGCTGATAAAATTTCCTACAAAATAGTTATTTGCATTTTTCATGTAGGACTAACCATAAGCGAGATATAAGTTTGAAAATAATTAATATTTAAAAAAAAGTGCTTTAACAGAAAATGTCTTGTGATTTAAAATACACTTAATTTATTAGGTCCAATACTTTATTAGAAGAAAAAGGGGGTGACATATAAGTCACTGAAGTCTTCAGAGTCGATTGTAAATGCTGCATTTTCGTCTTCGTCTCAAACATTGAAAACTGAATTACATTTTTGTTCTGAAACGGTAACAGTTTTCACTTTGGTTTTTTGCTTATATCTCGAAAACAATTACTCCTATCAGTTTTTATCTTTTTTTCAAAATAAAGCTGATAAAATTTCCTACAAAATAGTTATTTGCATTTTTCTTGTAGGACCAACCATCAGCGAGTTATAAAGTTGGATATAAATAACATTTAACAAAAACTTGCTTAAAAATTAAATGTTTGAAATACTGAAATTAAACTAAATTAATTGTGTCTAACACTTTAGTAGAGAAAAAAGAAAAAGACATAAAAGTTACCAAAGTCTTCAGAATCGTTTTTAGTCGTCATATTAATAACAACAACATTAATAATAATAATACTAATAGTACTAAATCTGCTTATATGCAAGCGCTTTATTAAGGTAACAGTTTTTTGGTTTCTTGCTTATATCTCAAAAACAGTTACTCCTATGAATTTTTGTCTTTCTTTCAAAATTAATGCTGATAAAATATTCTACAAAATAGTTATTTGCATTTTTCTTGTAGGACCAACCATAAGCGAGTTATAGAGTTGGATATAAATAATATTTAACACTACTAAAGTGTTAGACACAATTAATTTAGTTTAATTTCAGTATTTCAAACATTTAATTTTTAAGCAAGTTTTTGTTAAATATTATTTATATCCAACTTTATAACTCGCTTATGGTTGGTCCTACAAGAAAAATGCAAATAATTATTTTGTAGGAAATTTTATCAGCTTTATTTAAAAAAAAAAAATAAAAACTGATAGGAGTAATTGTTTTCGAGATATAAGCAAAAAACCAAAGTGAAAACTGTTACCGTTTCAGAACAAAAATGTAATTCAGTTTTCAATGTTTGAGACGAAGACGAAAATGCAGCATTTAAAATCGACTCTGAAGACTTCAGTGACTTATATGTCACCCTCTTTTTCTTCTAATAAAGTATTGGACCTAATAAATTAAGTGTATTTTAAATCACAAGACATTTTCTGTTAAAGCACTTTTTTTTTAAATATTCATTATTTTCAAACTTATATCTCGCTTATGGTTAGTCCTACATGAAAAATGCAAATAACTATTTTGTAGGAAATTTTATCAGCTTGAATTTTAGTAAAAAAATAAAAATTGATAGGAGTAACTGTTTTCGAGATATAAGCAAGAAACCAAAACACTGTTACCTTAATTAAGCGTTTGCATATAAGCAAATATAGTACTATTAGTATTATTATTATTAATGTTATTGTTATTAATATGACGACTAAAAACGATTCTGAAGACTTTGGTGACTTTTATGTCTTTTTCTTTTTTCTCTACTAAAGTGTTAGACACAATTAATTTAGTATAATTTCAGTATTTCAAACATTTAATTTTTAAGCAAGTTTTTGTTAAATATTATTTATATCCAACTTTATAACTCGCTTATGGTTGGTCCTACAAGAAAAATGCAAATAATTATTTTGTAGGAAATTTTATCAGCTTTAATTTTGAAAGAAAGATAAAAATTGATAGGAGTAACTGTTTTCGAGATATAAGCAAAAAACCAATAAGAAAACTGTGACTGTTACTGAACAAAAATGTAATTCGGTTTTCAATGTTTGAGACGAAGACGAAACTGCAGCATTTAAAAACGACTCTGAAGACTTCAGTGACTTTTATGTCACTTCCTTTTTCTTCTAATAAAGTATTGGACCCAATAAATTAAGTGTATTTTAAATCACAAGACATTTTCTGTTAAAGCACTTTTTTTTTTAAATATTAATTATTTTCAATCATATATCTCGCTTATGGTTAGTCTTACATGAAAAATGCAAATAACTATTTTGTAGGAAATTTTATCAGCTTGAATTTTAGTAAAAAGATAAAAATTGATAGGAGTAACTGTTTTCGAGATATAAGCAAGAAACCAAAACACTGTTACCTTAATTAAGCGTTTGCATATAAGCAAATTTAGTACTATTAGTATTATTATTATTAATGTTATTGTTATTAATATGACAACTAAAGACAACTCTGAAACCTTTAGTGACTTTTATGTCTTTTCCTTTTTTCTCTACTAAAGTGTTAGACACAGTTAAATTAGTTTAATTTCAGTTTTTCAAACATTTTATTTTAAAGCAAATTTTTGTTAAATATTATTTATATCCAACTCTATAACTCGCTTATGGTTGGTCCTACAAGAAAAATGCAAATAACTATTCTGTAGAATATTTTATCAGCTTTAATTTTGAAAGAAAGACAAAAATTTATAGGAGTAACTGTTTTCGAGATATAAGCAAGAAACCAAAAAACTGTTACCTTAATAAAGCGCTTGCATATAAGCAGATTTAGTACTATTAGTATTATTATTATTAATGTTATTGTTATTAATATGACGACTAAAAACGTTTCTGAAGACTTTGGTGACTTTTAT
Organism: Tribolium castaneum; assembly: GCF_031307605.1. NCBI lineage: Eukaryota > Metazoa > Arthropoda > Insecta > Coleoptera > Tenebrionidae > Tribolium > Tribolium castaneum. The sequence continues at coordinate 16,636,176 of NC_087399.1, forward strand.
GTCCTTTTCTTTTTTCTCTACTAAAGTGTTAGACACAATTAATTTAGTTTAATTTCAGTATTTCAAACATTTTATTTTTAAGCAAGTTTTTGTTAAATATTATTTATATCCAACTTTATAACTCGCTTATGGTTGGTCCTACAAGAAAAATGCAAATAACTATTTTGTAGGAAATGTTATCAGCTTTAATTTTGAAAGAAAGATAAAAATTGATAGGAGTAACTGTTTTCGAGATATAAGCAAAAAACCAAAGTAAAAACTGTTACCGTTTCAGAACAAAAATGTAATTCAGTTTTCAATGTTTGAGACGAAGACGAAAATGCAGCATTTAAAATCGACTCTGAAGACTTCAGTGGCTTATATGTCACCCCCTTTTTTTTCTAATAAAGTATTGGACCTAATAAATTAAGTGTATTTTAAATCACAAGACATTTTCTGTTAAAGCACTTCTTTTTTAAATATTAATTATTTTCAATCTTATTTCTCGCTTATGGTTAGTCCTACATAAAAAATGCAAATAACTATTTTGTAGGAAATTTTATCAGCTTGAATTTTAGTAAAAAGATAAAAATTGATAGGAGTAACTGTTTTCGAGATATGAGCAAGAAACCAAAACACTGTTACCTTAATTAAGCGTTTGCATATAAGCAAATTTAGTACTATTAGTATTATTATTATTAATGTTATTGTTATTAATATGACGATTAAAGACAACTTTGAAACCTTTAGTGACTTTTATGTCTTCTTCTTTTTCCTCTACTAAAGTGTTAGACACAATTAAATTAGTTTAATTTCAGTTTTTCAAACATTTTATTTTAAAGCAAATTTTTGTTAAATATTATTTATATCCAACTCTATAACTCGCTTATGGTTGGTCCTACAAGAAAAATGCAAATAACTATTTTGTATGAAATTTTATCAGCTTTAATTTTGAAAGAAAGATAAAAATTGATAGGAGTAACTGTTTTCGAGATATTAGCAAAAAACCAATAAGAAAACTGTGACTGTTACTGAACAAAAATGTAATTCGGTTTTCAATATTTGAGACGAAGACGAAAATGCATCATTTACAAACGACTCTAAAAACTTCAGTGACATTTCTGTCACCACCTTTTTCTTCTAATAAAGTATTGGACCCAATAAATTAAGTGTATTTTAAATCACAAGACATTTTCTGTTAAAGCACATTTTTTTTTAAATATCAATTATTTTCAAACTTATATCTCGCTTATGGTTAGTCCTACATAAAAAATGCAAATAACTATTTTGTAGGAAATTTTATCAGCTTTAATTTTGGTGAAAAGATAAAAATTGATAGGAGTAACTGTTTTCGAGATATAAGCAAGAAACCAAAAAACTGTTACCTTAATTAAGGGCTTGCATATAAGCAAATTTAGTACTAAAAACAACTCTGAAGACTTTGGTGACTTTTATGTCTTCTTCTTTTTCCTCTACTAAAGTGTTAGACACAATTAATTTAGTTTAATTTCGGTTTTTCAAACATTTTATTTTAAAGCAAATTTTTGTTAAAGATTATTTATATCCAACTCTATAACTCGCTTACGGTTGGTCCTACAAAAAAAATGCGAATAACTATTTTGTAGAAAATTTTATCAGCTTTAATTTTGAAAGAAAGATAAAAATTGATAGGAGTAACTGTTTTCGAGATATAAGCAAAAAACCAATAAGAAAACTGTAACTGTTACTGAACAAAAATGTAATTCAGTTTTCAATGTTCGACTCTAAAGACTTCAGTGACTTTTATGTCTCCTCCTTTTTTTTCTAATAAAGTATTGGACCCATTAAATTAAGTGTATTTTAAATCACAAGACATTTTCTGTTAAAGCACTTCTTTTTAAATATTAATTATTTTCAAACTTATATCTCGCTTATGGTTAGTCCTACAAGAAAAATGCAAATTAGTATTTTGTAGGAAATTTTATCAGCTTTAATTTTAGTAAAAAGATAAAAATTGATAGGAGTAACTGTTTTCGAAATATAAGCAAGAAACCAAAAAACTGTTACCTTAATTAAGCGCTTGCATATAAGCAAATTTAATAATATTAGTATTATTAATATTAATGTTATTGTTATTAATATGACGACTAAAAACGACTCTCAAGACTTTGGTGACTTTTATGTCTTCTCGTTTATCCTCTACTAAAGTGTTAGTCTTAATTTAGTTTAATTTCGGTTTTTCAAACATTTTATTTTAAAGCAAATTTTTGTTAAAGATTATTTATATCCAACTCTATAACTCGCTTATGGTTGGTCCTACAAAAAAATGCAAATAACTATTTTGTAGGAAATTTTATCAGCTTTAATTTTGAAAAAAAGATAAAAATTGATTGGAGTAACTGTTTTCGAGATATAAGCAAGAAACCAAAAAACTGTTACCTTAATTAAGCGTTTGCATATAAGCAAATTTAGTACTATTAGTATTATTATTATTAATGTTATTGTTATTAATATGACGACTAAAGACGACTCTGAAACATTTAGTGACTTTTATGCCTTCTCCTTTTTCCTCTACTAAAGTGTTAGACACAATTAATTTAGTTTAATTCCGGTTTTTCAAGCATTTTATTTTAAAGCAAATTTTTGTTAAATATTATTTATATCCAACTCTATAACTCGTTTATGCTTGGTCCTACAAGAAAAATGTGAATAACTATTTTGTTGGAAATTTTATCAGCTTTAATTTTGAAAAAAAGATAAAATTTGATAGGAGGAACTGTTTTCGAGATATAAGCAAAAAACCAATAAGAAAACTGTAACTGTTACTGAACAAAAATGAAATTCAGTTTTCAATGTTTGAGATTTAGACAAAAATGCAGCATTTAAAAACGACTCTGAAGACTTCAGTGACTTTTATGTCACCTCCTTTTTCTTCTAATAAAGTATTGGACCCAATAAATTAAGTGTATTTTAAATCACAAGACATTTTCTGTTAAAACACTTTTTTTTAATTATTAATTATTTTCAAACTTACATCTCGCTTATGGTTAGTTCTACATGAAAAATGCAAATAACTATTTTGTAAAAAATTTTATCACCTTTAATTTTGGTGAAAAAATAAAAATTGATAGGAGTAACTGTTTTCGAGAAATAAGCAAAAAACAAAAAAACTGTTACCTTAATTAAGCGCTTGCATATAAGCAAATTTAGTACTACTAGTATTGTTATTATAAATGTTATTGTTATTAATATGACGACTAAAGACAACTCTAAGACTTTAGTGACTTTTATGTCTCCTCCTTTTTCCTCTACTAAAGTGTTAGACGCAATTAATTTAGTTTAATTTCAGTTTTTCAAACATTTTATTTTAAAGCAAATTTTTGTTAAATATTAAAAACTATAAAATGGCTTAGATTGCCTAAAAACACAGATCACACATAATCTTTTGCATAGAAATGAGAAAACGCTCATTTAACACACAAAATAAGCTCCATTTTTCCTTATTAACACAGATCACACATGATCTTTTGCATAGAAATGAGAAAAGCTCATGTAACACAAAATAAGCTTCATTTTTGCTTAGAAAACTAAGCTTACTTTTATTACTACTATTATTATTATTTTTATTAATATTATTATTATTACTATTATTTTTATTATTATTATTACTATTATTATTATTATTATTATTATTATTATTATTATTATTATTTCTTTTATTACTATTATTATTATTATTATTATTATTATTATTATTATTAACTTTTGTATAGTAAATGTTTTTATACCAGTTTTAAAATGAGTTATTAATTTTATTCAATTTCTTGCCTAAAAACACAGATCACAGATGATCTCTTGCATAGAAATGAGAAAACGCTCATATAACACACAAAATAAGCTTTATTTTTGCTTAGAAAACTAAGCTTACTTTTATTACTATTATTATTATTTTTATTTATATTATTATTATTATTATTATTATTACTATTATTATTATTATTATTAACTTTTGTATAGTAAATGTTTTTATACCAGTTTTAAAATAGGTTTTTAATTTTAGACAATTTCTTGCCTAAAAACACAGATCACAGATGATCTCTTGCATAGAAATGAGAAAACGCTTAGATAACACAAAATAAGCATCATTTTTGCTTAGAAAAACTAAGCTTTAATTTAGAAAGAAATTCATTATTATAAGTATTATTATCATTATTATTATTATTATTATTATTATTATTATTATTATTATTATTACTTTTATTATTATTATTATTATTATTATTATTATTATTATTATTATTATTATTATTATTATTATTATTATTATTATTATTATTATTATTATTATTATTATTATTATTAACTTTTGTATAGTAAATGTTTTTATACCAGTTTTAAAATGAGTTATTAATTTTAGACAATTTCTTGCCTAAAAATACAGATCACAGATGATTTCTTGCATAGAAATGAGAAAACGCTCATATAACACACAAAATAAGCTTCATTTTTCCTTAGAAAACTAAGCTTACTTTTATTACTACTATTATTATTATTATTATTATTATTACTATTATTATTATTAATATTATTTTTATTATTATTATTATTATTATTATTGTTATTATTATTATTATTATTATTAAAAAATTGTATTAAACAGACAGAAAACGTCGTATTCTGACACAAAAAAACGAATTACGTTATAGACTTGACGAGAACGGCGTATTTCGGACTCTTATAGGACTCTTATAGGGTCAAAAAGTATCAGTTTAGATTAAAACAAATTATTTTTGTTGACTCTCAGTCTGAATTGTTCATCAGTTCAAACAAAAACGGCTTATTTTAGACGATCTTTTGCTTTGAACAAAAAAACTTACATCGAACAGACTAAAAACGTATTAATCTGGCATAAAAGAGCAATTTATGTATCACTTTAGATAAAGGCAGCTAATCCTATTCGTTTCATTGCTTAAAATAGACAAAATTGTTAATAAATCTAACAAAAACGCTGTATTCTAGCACAAAATACTAATTACATTATAGTTTCGACGAGAATAGCTTATTTGGAATGATTCATGCTTCCAAACGAGTAAATTTTTATTAAACAGATGCCAAACATCATGTTTTGTCCTATAAAGACATTTTATATTGCAGTTTGTATTAAAACAAAATATTTTCGTTGATTCTTTGTTAGAAGCAGCAAACCTAACATTAAAGAATCTGAAAACTTTGTATTCGGACACAAACCACCGAATTTTGTATCAGTTTAGACAAAAACCGTTGATTTTCGACAATATTTTGCTTTGAACAAGAAAACTTATATCAAACTGACTAAAAACGTCTTATTTTAGCACAAAACAAAAGATTTGCGTTATAGTCTTAACGAGAGCTGTTAATTTCAAACGGTTCTATGCTTTGAAACGAGTAAACTTTCACTGTACAGAGGAAAAACATCTTATTTCGCCTTTTAAAAACGATTCATGCCACAGTTTGGATAAAAACCAATTATTTTCGTTAATTCATTGTTACAAACATAAACCTTACATCAAAGTAACTGAAAACCCCTTATTTAGGCACAGAAATTGGAATTACGTTTCAGTCTGGACAAAAACTGTTTACTTTAGACGATCCTTTGTTTTGAATACAAAAACTTACATTAAAAAGATTAAAAACGTCTTATTCTGGCTGAAAACTGCAAATTATATATTACTCTAGATAAAAGCAATTTATCCTGATTACTCCTTTACTTAGAATAGAGTAAACTTGTATAAAACTTAATAAAAACTTTAAATTTCGTCTCAAAGAAATAATTTACGTTATAGTTTTGACCAGCACTGTTTATTTCAAACGATTTTATGATTCGAAACTAATGAACTTTTATGGGGCAGATGCAAAACCACATATTACCATATAAAGCGTTGTTTTAAAGCAAATTATTACCTTTTGCAACAAGAAATTTCACGTCAAAGAAACTGAAAACTTCGTATCCATACATAAATATCGAATTACGTATCAGTTTAGGCAAATACAGCTTATTTTAAACGATTCCTTGCTATAAACAAGAAAAATTTTATCAAGCATATTGAAAACGTCTTATTCTCGAAAATAAGAGCAAATTATGTATCAGTTTTAACAAAAGCGGATTACTCTGTTTGATTCTATGCTTAGAGTAGAGTAAACTACTATAAAACGTAATGAAAACTCTATATTCAAGCTCAAAAGAACAAATTACGTTATAGTTTTGACTAAAAAAAAATATTTCGGACGATTACATACTTCGAAGTAAGCAAACTTTAATTGAACAAGTGCAAAAGCTAATACTTTGCTTTAAAATTACAATTTATGTGGTAAAATGGTATTTTGCATCTGTCCTATAAAAGTTTACTCGTTTCGCTTCATTGAATCATTCGAAATAAATTATTTTGACACAACAACAACGAAAATAATTTGTTTTTGTTTAAACTGTAACATAAGTCGCTTTTATAAAACGAACTAAGACGTTTGGCTTCTGTTTAGTGAAAGTTTTCTCGTTTGGGGGCATAAAATCGTTTGAAATTAAGAGTTCTGGTCAAAACTATAACGTAAATTATTTCTTTGTATCACTTTAAAGATTTGCGTTATAGTCTTGACGAGAACTGTTAATTTCAAACGATTCTATGCTTTGAAACCAGTATACTTTCAGTGAACAGAGGCAAAACGTCTAATTTCGCTTTTAAAAAACGATTTATGTCACAGAAAATCAAATTACGTTTCAGTCTAGACACAAATTGCTTATTTTAGACGATTCTTTCTTTTGAACACGAAAACTTACATTAAAAAGATTAAAAACGTCTTATTCTGGCTCAAAACTGCAAATTATGTATTACTTTGGATAAAAGTAGTTTATCCCGATTACTCCTTTGCTTAGAATAGAGCAAACTTGTATAAAACTTAATGAAAACTTTAAATTTCGTCTCAAAGAAATAATTTACGTTATAGTTTTGACCAGAACTGTTAATTTCAAACGATTTTATGCCCCCAAACGAGAAAACTTTCACTAAACAGATGCCAAACGCCTTAGTTCGTTTTATAAAATCGACATGTTACAGTTTGAACAATAAAATTATTTTCGTTGTGTCAAAATAATTTATTTCGAATGATTCAATGGAGCGAAACGTGTAAACTTTTATAGAACAGATGCAAAATACCATATTACCACTTAAATCGTTATTTTAAAGCAAAGTATTAGCTTTTGCACTTGTTCAATTAAAGTTTGCTTACTTCGAAGTATGTAGTCGTCCGAAATAATTTTTTTTTGTTAAAACTGTAACGTAATTTGTTCTTTTGAGCTTGAATATAGAGTTTTCATTACGTTTTATAGTAGTTTACTCTACTCTAAGCATAGAATCAAACAGAGTAATCCGCTTTTGTTAAAACTGATACATAATTTGCTCTTATTTTCGAGAATAAGACATTTTCAATACGTTTGATAAAATTTTTCTTGTTTATAGCAAGGAATAGTTTAAAATAAGCTGTATTTGCCTAAACTGATACGTAATTCGATATTTGTGCATGGATACGATGTTTTCAATTTCTTTGACGTGTGAAATTTCTTGTTGCAAAAGGTAATAATTTGCTTTAAAACAATGCTTTATATGGTAATATGTGGTTTTGCATCTGCCCCATAAAAGTTCATTAGTTTCGAATCATAAAATCGTTTGAAATAAACAGTGCTGGTCAAAACTATAACGTAAATTATTTCTTTGAGACGAAATTTAAAGTTTTCATTAAGTTTTATACAAGTTTACTCTATTCTAAGTAAAGGAGTAATCAGGATAAATTGCTTTTATCTAGAGTAATATATAATTTGCAGTTTTCAGCCAGAATAAGACGTTTTTAATCTTTTTAATGTAAGTTTTTGTATTCAAAACAAAGGATCGTCTAAAGTAAGCAGTTTTTGTCCAGACTGAAACGTAATTCCAAATTCTGTGCCTGAATAAGGGGTTTTCAGTTACTTTGATGTAAGGTTTCATGTTTGTAACAATGAATTAACGAAAATAATTGGTTTTTATCCAAACTGTATCATGAATCGTTTTTAAAAGGCGAAATAAGGTGTTTTTCCTCTGTACAGTGAAAGTTTACTCGTTTCAAAGCATAGAACCATTTGAAATTAACAGCTCTCGTTAAGACTATAACGCAAATCTTTTGTTTTGTACTAAAATAAGACGTTTTTAGTCAGTTTGATATAAGTTTTCTTGTTCAAAGCAAAATATTGTCGAAAATCAACCGTTTTTGTCTAAACTGATACAAAATTCGGTGGTTTGTGTCCGAATACAAAGTTTTCAGATTCTTTAATGTTAGGTTTGCTGCTTCTAACAAAGAATCAACGAAAATATTTTGTTTTAATACAAACTGCAATATAAAATGTCTTTATAGGACAAAACATGATGTTTGGCGTCTGTTTAATAAAAATTTACTCGTTTGGAAGCATAGAATCATTCCAAATAAGCTATTCTCGTCGAAACTATAATGTAATTAGTATTTTGTGCTAGAATACAGCGTTTTTGTTTGATTTATTAACAATTTTGTCTATTTTAAGCAATGAAACGAATAGGATTAGCTGCCTTTATCCAAAGTGATACATAAATTGCTCTTTTATGCCAGATTAATACGTTTTTAGTCTGTTCGATGTATATTTTCATGTTCAAAGCAAAAGATCGTCTAAAATAAGCCGTTTTTGTTTGAACTGATGAACAATTCAGACTGTGAGTCAACAAAAATAATTTGTTTTAATCCAAACTGATACTTTTTGACCCTATAAGAGTCCTATAAGAGTCCGAGATACGCCGTTCTCGTCAAGTCTATAACGTAATTCATTTTTTTGTGTCAGAATACGACGTTTTCTGTCTGTTTAATATAATTTTTTAATAATAATAATAATAATAACAATAATAATAATAATAATAATAATAATAATAATAATAATAATAATAATAATAATAATAATAATAATAATAATAGTAATAATAATAATAATAATAATAATAATAATAATAATAATAGTAATAATAATAATAATAATAATAATAACAATAATAATAATAATAATAGTAATAATAATAATAATAATAGTAATAAAAGTAAGCTTAGTTTTCTAAGCAAAAATGAAGCTTATTTTGTGTGTTATATGAGCGTTTTCTCATTTCTATGCAAGAAATCATCTGTGATCTGTATTTTTAGGCAAGAAATTGTCTAAAATTAATAACTCATTTTAAAACTGGTATAAAAACATTTACTATACAAAAGTTAATAATAATAATAATAATAATAATAATAATAGTAATAATAATAATAATAATAATAATAATAAAAATAATAATAATAGCAATAAAAGTAAGCTTAGTTTTCTAAGCAAAAATGAAGCTTATTTTGTGTGTTATATGAGCGTTTTCTCATTTCTATGCAAGAGATCATCTGTGATCTGTGTTTTTAGGCAAGAAATTGAATAAAATTAATAACTCATTTTAAAACTGGTATAAAAACATTTACTATACAAAAGTTAATAATAATAATAATAATAATAATAATAATAATAATAGTAATAATAACAATAATAATAGTAATAATAATAATAATAATAATAATAATAATAATAATAAAAATAATAATAATAGTAATAAAAGAAATAATAATAATAATAATAATAATAATAATAATAATAATAATAATAATAATAATAATAATAATAATAATAATAATAATAATGATAATAATACTTATAATAATAAATTTCTTTGTAAATTAAAGCTTAGTTTTTCTAAGCAAAAATGATGCTTATTTTGTGTTATCTGAGCGTTTTCTCATTTCTATGCAAGAGATCATCTGTGATCTGTTTTTTTAGGCAAGAAATTGTCTAAAATTAATAACTCATTTTAAAACAGGTATAAAAACATTTACTATACAAAAGTTATAATCGGTTTTTAATAATAATAATATTAATAATAATAATAATAATAATAATAATAATAATAATAAAAATAATAGTAATAATAATAATAATAATAAAAATAATAATAATAGTAGTAATAAAAATAAGCTTAGTTTTCTAAGCAAAAATGAACCTTATTTTGTGTTATATGAGCTTTTCTCATTTCTATGCAAAAGATCATGTGTGATCTGTGTTTTTAGGCAATCTAAGCCATTTGATAGTTTTTAGGCAAGAAATTGGCTAAAATTAATAACTCATTTTAAAACTGGTATAAAAACATTTACTATACAAAAGTTAATAATTATAATAATAATAATAATAATACTAATAATAATAATAATAATAACAATAATAATAATAACAATAATAATAATAATAATAATAATAGTAATAGTAACAAAAGTAATAATAATAATAATACTTTTAATAAGGAAAAATGGAGCTTATTTTGTGTGTTACATGAGCGTTTTCTCATTTCTATGCATAAGCCATTTAATAGTTTTTAATATTTAACAAAAATTTGCATTAAAATAAAATGTTTGAAAAACTGAAATTAAACTAAATTAAGTGTGTCTAACAATTTAGTAGAGAAGAAAGGAGAAGACATAAAAGTCACTAAAGTCTTAGAGTTGTCTTTAGTCGTCATATTAATAACAATAACATTTATAATAACAATACTAGTAGTACTAAATTTGCTTATATGCAAGCGCTTAATTAAGGTAACAGTTTTTTTGTTTTTTGCTTATATCTCGAAAACAGTTACTCCTATCAATTTTTACTTTTTCACCAAAATTAAGGTGATAAAATTTCCTACAAAATAGTTATTTGCATTTTTCATGTAGAACTAACCATAAGCGAGATATAAGTTTGAAAATAATTAATAATTAAAAAAAAGTGTTTTAACAGAAAATGTCTTGTGATTTATAAAATACACTTAATTTATTGGGTCCAATACTGTATTAGAAGAAAAAGGAGGTGACATAAAAGTCACTGAAGTCTTCAGAGTCGTTTTTAAATGCTGCATTTTTGTCTTCGTCTCAAACATTGAAAACTGAATTACATTTTGGTTCAGTAACAGTTACAGTTTTCTTATTGGTTTTTTGCTTATATCTCGAAAACAGTTACTCCTATCAAATTTTATCCTTCTTTCAAAATTAAAGCTGATAAAATTTCCAACAAAATAGTTATTTACATTTTTCTTGTAGGACCAAGCATAAACGAGTTATAGAGTTGGATATAAATAATATTTAACAAAAATTTGCTTTAAAATAAAATGCTTGAAAAACTTGAATTAAACTAAATTAATTGTGTCTAACACTTTAGTAGAGGAAAAAGGAGAAGACATAAAAGTCACTAAATGTTTCAGAGTCGTCTTTAGTCGTCATATTAATAACAATAACATTAATAATAATAATACTAATAGTACTAAATTTGCTTATATGCAAACGCTTAATTAAGGTAACAGTTTTTTGGTTTTTTGCTTATATCTCGAAAACAGTTACTCCAATCAATTTTTACTTTTTTACTAAAATTAAAGGTGATAAAATTTCCTACAAAATAGTTATTTGCATTTTTCATGTAGAACTAACCATAAGCGAGATATAAGTTTGAAAATAATTAATAATTAAAAAAAAGTGTTTTAACAGAAAATGTCTTGTGATTTAAAATACACTTAATTTATTGGGTTCAATACTTTATTAGAAAAAAAAGGAGGTGACATAAAAGTCACTGAAGTCTTCAGAGTCGTTTTTAAATGCTGCATTTTTGTCTTCGTCTCAAACATTGAAAACTGAATTACATTTTTGTTCAGTAACAGTTACAGTTTTCTTATTGGTTTTTTGCTTATATCTCGAAAACAGTTACTCCTATCAAATTTTATCTTTCTTTCAAAATTAAAGCTGATAAAATTTCCAACAAAATAGTTATTTACATTTTTCTTGTAGGACCAAGCATAAACGAGTTATAGAGTTGGATATAAATAATATTTAACAAAAATTTGCATTAAAATAAAATGCTTGAAAAACCCGAATTAAACTAAATTAATTGTGTCTAACACTTTAGTTTCAGAGTCGTCTTTAGTCGTCATTTTAATAACAATAACATTAATAATAATAATAATAATAATAATAATAATAATAATAATAATAAGCCTTTATTTACTACAGGAGACCCATTTACAGTAAATGTATACAAAAACTTAAAACTACACTAATACTATACTAATGATAAAGATGAAACAATCTTCCGCCACGAATCATAGTTGATATCACCGTCTTTACATACATTATTAAATAGGGTAGTCATTAATACGATAGGAGACTTATCAGCTACATTGGTCCTTCTCGCTATAGGATAAAATGTCACGGCTTGTCTGGAGTTTAAACGTCTGGAGTAACATAAAAGTCACTAAAGGTTTCAGAGTCGTCTTTAATCGTCATATTAATAACAATAACATTAATAATAATAATACTAATAGTACTAAATTTGCTTATATGCAAACGCTTAATTAAGTTAACAGTTTTTTGGTTTCTTGCTTATATCTCGAAAACAGTTACTCCTATAAATTTTTATCTTTTTACTAAAATTAAAGCTGATAAAATTTCCTACAATATAGTAATTTGCATTTTTTATGTAGGACCAACCATAAGCGAGATATAAGTTTGAAAATAATTAATATTTAAAAAAAAAGTGCTTTAACAGAAAATGTCTTGTGATTTAAAATACACTTAATTTTTTAGGTCCAATACTTTATTAGAAAAGAAAGGGGGTGACATATAAGTCACTGAAGTCTTCAGAGTCGATTTTAAATGCTGCATTTTCGTCTTCGTCTCAAACATTGAAAACTGAATTACATTTTTGTTCTGAAACGGTAACAGTTTTTACTTTGGTTTTTTGCTTATATCTCGAAAACAGTTACTGCTATAAATTTTTATCTTTTCTTCAAAATTAAAGCTGATAAAATTTCCTACAAAATCGTTATTTGCATTTTTCTTGTAGGACCAACCATAAGCGAGTTATAGAGTTGGATATAAATAATATTTAACAAAAATTTGCTTTAAAATAAAATGTTTGAAAAACTGAAATTAAACTAATTTAATTGTGTCTAACACTTTAGTAGAGGAAAAAGAAGAAGACATAAAAGTCACTAAAGGTTTGAAAGTTGTCTTTAATCGTCATATTAATAACAATAACATTAATAATAATACTAATAGTACTAAATTTGCTTATATGCAAACGCTTAATTAAGGTAACAGAGTTTTGGTTTCTCGCTCATATCTCGAAAACAGTTATTCCTATCAATTTTTATCTTTTTACTAAAATTCAAGCTGATTAAATTTCCTACAAAATAGTTATTTGCATTTTTTATGTAGGACTAACCATAAGCGAGATATAAGATTGAAAATAATTAATATTTAAAAAAGAAGTGCTTTAACAGAAAATGTCTTGTGATTTAAAATACACTTAATATATTAGGTCCAATACTTTATTAAAAAAAAAGGGGGTGACATATAAGTCACTGAAGTCTTCAGAGTCGATTTTAAATGTTGCATTTTCGTCTTCGTCTCAAACATTGAAAACTGAATTACATTTTTGTTCTGAAACGGTAACAGTTTTTACTTTGGTTTTTTGCTTATATCTCGAAAACAGTTACTCCTATCAATTTTTATCTTTCTTTCAAAATTAAAGCTGATAACATTTCCTACAAAATAGTTATTTGCATTTTTCTTGTAAGACCAACCATAAGCGAGTTATAAAGTTGGATATAAATAATATTTAACAATAACTTGCTTAAAAATAAAATGTTTGAAATACTGAAATTAAACTAAATTAATTGTGTCTAACACTTTAGTAGAGAAAAAAGAAAAAGACATAAAAGTCACCAAAGTCTTCAGAATCGTTTTTAGTCGTCATATTAATAACAATAACATTAATAATAATAATACTAATAGTACTAAATCTGCTTATATGCAAGCGCTTTATTAAGGTAACAGTTTTTTGGTTTCTTGCTTATATCTCGAAAACAGTTACTCCTATGAGTTTTTGTCTTTCTTTCAAAATTAAAGCTGATAAAATATTCTACAAAATAGTTATTTGCATTTTTCTTGTAGGACCAACCATAAGTGAGTTATAGAGTTGGATATAAATAATATTTAACAAAAATTTGCTTTAAAATAAAATGTTTGAAAAACGGAAATTAAACTAATTTAACTGTGTCTAACACTTTAGTAGAGAAAAAAAGAAAAGACATAAAAATTACTAAAGGTTTCAGAGTTGTCTTTAGTTGTCATATTAATAACAATAACATTAATAATAATAATACTAATAGTACTAAATTTGCTTATATGCAAACGCTTAATTAAGGTAACAGTGTTTTGGTTTCTTGCTTATATCTCGAAAACAGTTACTCCTATCAATTTTTATCTTTTTACTAAAATTCAAGCTGATAAAATTTCCTACAAAATAGTTATTTGCATTTTTCATGTAGGACTAACCATAAGCGAGATATATGATTGAAAATAATTAACATTTAAAAAAAAAGTGCTTTAACAGAAAATGTCTTGTGATTTAAAATACACTTAATTTATTGGGTCCAATACTTTATTAGAAGAAAAAGGAAGTGACATAAAAGTCACTGAAGTCTTCAGAGTCGTTTTTAAATGCTGCAGTTTCGTCTTCGTCTCAAACATTGAAAACCGAATTACATTTTTGTTCAGTAACAGTCACAGTTTTCTTATTGGTTTTTTGCTTATATCTCGAAAACAGTTACTCCTATCAATTATTATCTTTCTTTCAAAATTAAAGCTGATAAAATTTCCTACAAAATAGTTATTTGCATTTTTCTTGTAGGACCAACCATAAGCGAGTTATAGAGTTGGATATAAATAATATTTAACAAAAATTTGCTTTAAAATAAAATGTTTGAAAAACTGAAATTAAACTAATTTAATTGTGTCTAACACTTTAGTAGAGGAAAAAGAAGAAGACAAGAAAGACAAAAATTCATAGGAGTAACTGTTTTCGAGATATAAGCAAGAAACCAAAAAACTGTTACCTTAATAAAGCGCTTGCATATAAGCAGATTTAGTACTATTAGTATTATTATTATTAATGTTATTGTTATTAATATGACGACTAAAAACGATTTTGAAGACTTTGGTGACTTTTATGTCTTTTTCTTTTTTCTCTACTAAAGTGTTAGACACAATTAATTTAGTTTAATTTCAGTATTTCAAACATTTTATTTTTAAGCAAGTTTTTGTTAAATATTATTTATATCCAACTTTATAACTCGCTTATGGTTGGTCCTACAAGAAAAATGCAAATAACTATTTTGTAGGAAATGTTATCAGCTTTAATTTTGAAAGAAAGATAAAAATTGATAGGAGTAACTGTTTTCGAGATATAAGCAAAAAACCAAAGTAAAAACTGTTACCGTTTCAGAACAAAAATGTAATTCAGTATTCAATGTTTGAGACGAAGACGAAAATGCAGCATTTAAAATCGACTTTGAAGACTTCAGTGACTTATATGGCACTCCCTTTTTTTCTAATAAAGTATTGGACCTAATAAATTAAGTGTATTTTAAATCACAAGACATTTTCTGTTAAAGCACTTCTTTTTTAAATATTAATTATTTTCAATCTTATATCTCGCTTATGGTTAGTCCTACATAAAAAATGCAAAAAACTATTTTGTAGGAAATTTTATCAGCTTGAATTTTAGTAAAAAGATAAAAATTGATAGGAGTAACTGTTTTCGAGATATGAGCAAGAAACCAAAACACTGTTACCTTAATTAAGCGTTTGCATATAAGCAAATTTAGTACTATTAGTATTATTATTATTAATGTTATTGTTATTAATATGACGATTAAAGACAACTTTGAAACCTTTAGTGAATTTTTTTCTTGCTTATTTCTCGAAAACAGTTACTCCTATCAATTTTTATCTTTTTACTAAAATTAAAGCTGATAAAATGTCCTACAAAATAGTTATTTGCATTTTTCTTGTAGGACCAACCATAAGCGAGTTATAGAGATGGATATAAATAATATTTAACAAAAATTTGCTTTAAAATAAAATGTTTGAAATACTGAAATTAAACTAAATTAATTGTGTCTAACACTTTAGTATAGGAAAAAGGAGAAGACATAAAAGTCACCAAAGTCTTTAGAGTCTTTTTTAGTCGTCATTTTAATAACAATAACATTAATAATAATAATACTAATAGTACTAAATTTGCTTATATGCAAGCGCTTTATTAAGGTAACAGTTTTTTGGTTTTTTGCTTATATCTCGAAAACAGTTACTCCTATCAATTTTTATCTTTTTACTAAAATTAAAGCTGATAAAATTTCCTACAAAATAGTTATTTGCATTTTTCTTGTAGGACCAAGCATAAGCGAGTTATAGAGATGGATATAAATAATATTTAACAAAAATTTGCTTTAAAATAAAATGTTTGAAATACTGAAATTAAACTAAATTAATTGTGTCTAACACTTTAGTAGAGGAAAAAGAAAAAGACATAAAAGTCACTAAAGGTTTCAGAGTCGTTTTTAATCGTCATATTAATAACAATAACATTAATAATAATAATACTAATAGTACTAAATTTGCTTATATGCAAACGCTTAATTAAGGTAACAGTGTTTTGGTTTCTTGCTTATATCTCGAAAACAGTTACTCCTATCAATTTTTATCTTTTTACTAAAATTAAAGCTGATAAAATTTCCTACAAAATAGTTATTTGCATTTTTTTTGTAAGACCAACCATAAGCGAGTTATAGTGTTGGATATAAATAATCTTCAACAAAAATTTGCTTTAAATAAAATGTTTGAAAAACCGAAATAAAACTAAATTAATTGAGTCTAACACTTTAGTATAGGAAAAAGGAGAAGACATAAAAGTCACCAAAGTCTTTAGAGTCTTTTTTAGTCGTCATTTTAATAACAATAACATTAATAATAATAATACTAATAGTACTAAATTTGCTTATATGCAAGCGCTTTATTAAGGTAACAGTTTTTTGGTTTTTTGCTTATATCTCGAAAACAGTTACTCCTATCAATTTTTATCTTTTTACTAAAATTAAAGCTGATAAAATTTCCTACAAAATAGTTATTTGCATTTTTTTTGAAGGACCAAGCATAAGCGAGTTATAGAGATGGATATAAATAATATTTAACAAAAATTTGCTTTAAAATAAAATGTTTGAAATACTGAAATTAAACTAAATTAAATGTGTCTAACACTTTAGTAGAGGAAAAAGAAAAAGACATAAAAGTCACTAAAGGTTTTAGAATCGTCTTTAGTCGTCATATTAATAACAATAACATTAATAATAATAATACTAATAGTACTAAATTTGCTTATATGCAAGCGCTTAATTAAGGTAACAGTTTCTTGCTTATATCTCGAAAACAGTTACTCCTATCAATTTTTATCTTTTTACTAAAATTAAAGCTTATAAAATTTCCTACAAAATAGTTATTTGCATTTTTTATGTAGAACTAACCTTAAGCGAGATATAAGTTTGAAAATAATTAATATTTAAAGAAAAAGTGCTTTAACAGAAAATGTCTTGTGATTTAAAATACACTTAATTTAATGGGTCCAATACTTTATTAGAAGAAAAAGGAGGTGACATAAAAGTCACCAAAGTTTTCAGAGTTGTTTTTAGTACTAAATTTGCTTATATGTAAGCCCTTAATTAAGGTAACAGTTTTTTGGTTTCTTGCTTATATCTCGAAAACAGTTACTCCTATCAATTTTTATCTTTTCACTAAAATTAAAGCTGATAAAATTTCCTACAAAATAGTTATTTGCATTTTTTATGTAGGACTAACCATAAGCGAGATATAAGATTGTAAATAATTAATATTTAAAAAAAAATTGCTTTAACAGAAAATGTCTTGTGATTTAAAATACACTTAATTTAATGGGTCCAATACTTTATTAGAAGAAAAAAAAGGTGACATAAAAGTCACTGAAGTTTTCAGAGTTGTTTTTAAATGCTGCATTTTCGTCTTAGTCTCAAATATTGAAAACTGAATTACATTTTTGTTCAGTAACAGTTACAGTTTTCTTATTGGTTTTTTGCTTATATCTCGAAACCAGTTACTCCTATCAATTTTTACCTTTTTTTCAAAATTAAAGCTGATACAATTTCCTACAAAATAGTTAATTGCATTTTTTTTGTAAGACCAACCATAAGCGAGTTATAGAGTTGGATATAAATAATCTTTAACAAAAATTTGCTTTAAAATAAAATGTTTGATAATCCGAAATTAAACTAAATTAATTAAGACTAACACATTAGTAGAGGAAAAAGGAGAAGACATAAAAGTCACCAAAATCTTGAGAGTCGTTTTTAGTCGTCATATTAATAACAATAACATTAATAATAATAATACTAATATTACTAAATTTGCTTATATGCAAGCGCTTAATTAAGGCAACAGTTTCTTGCTTATATCTCGAAAACAGTTACTCCTATCAATTTTTATCTTTTTACAAAAATTAAAGCTGATAAAATTTCCTACAAAATAGTTATTTGCATTTTTTATGTAGAACTAACCATAAGCGAGATATAAGTTTGAAAATAATTAATATTTAAAGAAAAAGTGCTTTAACAGAAAATGTCTTGTGATTTAAAATACACTTAATTTAATGGGTTCAATACTTTATTAGAAGAAAAAGGAGGTGACATAAAAGTCACCAAAGTCTTCAGAGTGGTTTTTAGTACTAAATTTGCTTATATGTAAGCCCTTAATTAAGGTAACAGTTTTTTGGTTTCTTGCTTATATCTCGAAAACAGTTACTCCTATCAATTTTTATCTTTTCACTAAAATTAAAGCTGATAAAATTTCCTACAAAATACTTATTTGCATTTTTCATGTAGGACTAACCATAAGCGAGATAAAAGTTTGAAAATAATTAATATTTAAAAAAAAAGTGTTTTAACAGAAAATGTCTTGGGATTTAAAATACACTTAATTTATTGGGTCCAATAGTTTATTAGAAGAAAAAGGAGGTGACATAAAAGTCACTGAAGTCTTCAGAGTCGATTTTAAATGCTGCATTTTCGTCTTCGTCTCAAACATTGAAAACTGAATTACATTTTTGTTCAGTAACAGTTACAGTTTTCTTATTGGTTTTTTGCTTATATCTCGAAAACTGTTACTCCTATCAATTTTTATCTTTCTTTCAAAATTAAAGCTGATAAAATTTCCTACAAAATCGTTATTTGCATTTTTCTTGTAGGACCAACCATAAGCGAGTTATAGAGTTGGATATAAATAATATTTAACAAAAATTTGCTTTAAAATAAAATGTTTGAAAAACTGAAATTAAACTAATTTAATTGTGTCTAACACTTTAGTAGAGGAAAAAGAAAAAGACATAAAAGTCACTAAAGGTTTCAGAGTCGTCTTTAGTCGTCATATTAATAACAATAACATTAATGATAATAATACTAATAGTACTAAATTTGCATATATGCAAACGCTTAATTAAGATAACAGTGTTTTGGTTTCTTGCTTATATCTCGAAAACAGTTACTCCTATAAATTTTTATCTTTTCACTAAAATTACAGCTGATAAAATTTCCTACAAAATAGTTGTTTGCATTTCTTTTGTAAGACCAACCATAAGCGAGTTATAGAGTTGGATATAAATAATCGTCAACAAAAATTTGCTTTAAAATAAAATGTTTGAAAAACCGAAATTAAACTAAATTAATTGAGTCTAACACTTTAGTATAGGAAAAAGGAGAAGACATAAAAGTCACCAAAGTCTTCAGAGTCGTTTTTAGTCGTCATTTTAATAACAATAACATTAATAATAATAATACTAATAGTACTAAATTTGCTTATATGCAAGCGCTTTATTAAGGTAACAGTTTTTTGGTTTCTTGCTTATATCTCGAAAACAGTTACTCCTATCAATTTTTATCTTTTTACTAAAATTAAAGCTGATAAAATTTCCTACAAAATAGTTATTTGCATTTTTCTTGTAGGACCAAGCATAAGCGAGTTATAGAGATGAATATAAATAATATTTAACAAAAATTTGCTTTAAAATAAAATGTTTGAAATACTGAAATTAAACTAAATTAATTGTGTCTAACACTTTAGTAGAGGAAAAAGAAGAAGACATAAAAGTCACTAAAGGTTTCAGAGTCGTCTTTAGTCGTCATATTATTAACAATAACATTAATAATAATAATACTATTAGTACTAAATTAGCTTATATGCAAACGCTTAATTAAGGTAACAGTTTTTTGGTTTCTTGCTTATATCTCGAAAACAGTTACTCCTATCAATTTTTATCTTTTTTTATTTTTATATCAAATTTTTGTTAAAGATTATTTATATCCAACTCTATAACTCGCTTATAGTTGGTCCTACAAAAAAATGCAAAAAACTATTTTGTAAAAAATTTTATCAGCTTTAATTTTGAAGGAAAGATAAAAATTGATAGGAATAACTGTTTTCGAGATATAAGCAAAAAACCAAAGTGAAAACTGTAACAGTTACTAAACAAAAATGTAATTCAGTATTTAATGTTTGAGACGAAGACGAAAATGTAGCATTTACTGTCACCTCCTTTTTCTTCTAATTAAGTATTGGACCCAATAAATTAAGTGTATTTTAAATCACAAGACATTTTCTGTTAAAGCACATTTTTTTTAATTATTAATTATTTTCAAACTTATATCTTGCTTATGGTTAGTTCTACATGAAAAATGCAAATAACGATTTTGAAGGAAATTTTATCAGCTTTAATTTTGGTGAAATGGTAAAAACTGATAGGAGTAACTGTTTTCGAGATATAAGCAAACAACAAAAAAACTGTTACCTTAATTAAGCGCTTGCATATAAGCAAATTTAGTACTAATAGTATTGTTATTATTAATGTTATTGTTATTAATATGACGACTAAAGACGATTCTGAAGAGTTTAGTGACTTTTATGTCTCCTCCTTTTTCCTCTACTAAAGTGTTAGACACAATTAATTTAGTTTAATTTCGGTTTTTCAAACATTTTATTTTAAAGCAAATTTTTGTTTAATATTATTTATATCCAACTCTATAACTTGCTTATGCTTGGTCCTACAAGAAAAATGTAAATAACTATTTTGGTGTTTTTGAGTTATAAGCAAAAAACCAAAGTGAAAACTGTTACAGTTACTTAACAAAAATGTAATTCAGTTTTCAATGTTTGAGACGAAGACGAAAATGCAGCATTTATAAACGACTCTGAAGACTTCAGTGACTTTTATGTCACCTCCTTTTTCTTCTAATAAAGTATTGGACCCAATAAATTAAGTGTATTTTAAATCACAAGACATTTTCTGTTAAAGCACTTTTTTTTTAAATATTAATTATTTTCAAACTTATATCTCGCTTATGGTTAGTCCTACATAAAAAATGTAAATAAATATTTTGTAGGAAATTTTATCAGCTTTAATTTTAGTAAAAAGATAACAATTGATAGGAGTAACTGTTTTTGAGATATAAGCAAGAAACTGTTACCTTAATTAACCGCTGGCATATAAGCAAATTTAGTAATATTAGTATTATTATTATTAATGTTATTGTTATTAATATGACGACTAAAAACGACTCTCAAGACTTTGGTGACTTTTATGTCTTCTCTTTTTCCTCTACTAAAGTGTTAGTCTTAATTAATTTAGTTTAATTTCGGTTTTTCAAACATTTTATTTATTTTTATTTTTATAGGAGTAACTGTTTTCGAGATATAAGCAAAAAACCAATAAGAAAACTGTAACTGTTACTGAACAAAAATGTAATTCAGTTTTCAATGTTTGAGACAAAGACAAAAATGCAGCATTTAAAATCGACTCTGAAGACTTTAGTGACTGTTATGCCTCCTCCTTTTTCTTCTAATAAAGTATTGGACCCAATAAATTAAGTGTATTTTAAATCACAAGACATTTTCTGTTAAAGCACTTTTTTTTTAAACATTAATTATTTTCAAACTTATATCTCGCTTATGGTTAGTCCTACATGAAAAATGCAAATTACTATTTTGTACAAAATTTTATCAGCTTGCTTTAATTTTAGTAAAAATTTAAAAATTGATAGGAGTAACTGTTTTCGAGATATAAGCAAGAAACCAAAAAACTGTTACCTTAATTAAGCGCTTGCATATAAGCAAATTTAGTAATATTAGTATTATTATTATTAATGTTATTGTTATTAATATGACGACTAAAAACGACTCTCAAGACTTTGGTGACTTTTATGTCTTCTCCTTTTACCTCTACTAAAGTGTTAGTCTTAGTTTAGTTTAATTTCGGTTTTTCAAACATTTTATTTTAAAGCAAATTTTTGTTAAAGATTATTTATATCCAACTCTATAACTCGCTTATGGTTGGTCCTACAAAAAAATGCAAATAACTATTTTGTAGGAAATTTTATCAGCTTTAATTTTGAAAAAAAGATAAAAATTGATAGGAGTAACTGTTTTCGAGATATAAACAAGAAACCAAAAAACTGTTACCTTAATTAAGCGTTTGCATATAAACAAATTTAGTACTATTAGTATTATTATTATTAATGTTATTGTTATTAATATGACGACTAAAGACGACTCTGAAACATTTAGTGACTTTTATGTCTTCTCCTTTTTCCTCTACTAAAGTGTTAGACACAATTAATTTAGTTTAATTCCGGTTTTTCAAGCATTTTATTTTAAAGCAAATTTTTGTTAAATATTATTTATATCCAACTCTATAACTCGTTTATTCTTGGTCCTACAAGAAAAATGTAAATAACTATTTTGTTGGAAATTTTAACAGCTTTAATTTTGAAAGAAAGATAAAATTTGATAAGAGTAACTGTTTTCGAGATATAAGCAAAAAACCAATAAGAAAACTGTAACTGTTACTGAACAAAAATGTAATTCAGTTTTCAATGTTTGAGACGAAGACAAAAATGCAGCATTTAAAAACGACTCTGAAGACTTCAGTGACTTTTATGTTACCTCCTTTTTCTTCTAATAAAGTATTGGACCCAATAAATTAAGTGTATTTTAAATCACAAGACATTTTCTGTTAAAACACTTTTTTTTAATTATTAATTATTTTCAAACTTATATCTCGCTTATGGTTAGTTCTACATGAAAAATGCAAATAACTATTTTGTAGGAAATTTTATCACCTTTAATTTTGGTGAATAAGTAAAAATTGTTAGGAGTAACTGTTTTCGAGATATAAGCAAAAAACAAAAAAACTGTTACCTTAAGTAAGCGCTTGCATATAAGCAAATTTAGTACTGCTAGTATTGTTATTATAAATGTTGTTATTAATATGACGACTAAAGACAACTCTAAGACTTTAGTGACTTTTATGTCTCCTCCTTTTTCCTCTACTAAAGTGTTAGACACAATTAATTTAGTTTAATTTCAGTTTTTCAAACATTTTATTTAAAAGCAAATTTTTGTTAAATATTAAAAACTATAAAATGGGTTAGATTGCCTAAAAACACAGATCACACATGATCTTTTGCATAGAAATGAGAAAACGCTCATGTAACACACAAAATAAGCTCCATTTTTCCTTATTAAAAGTATTATTATTATTATTACTTATGTTACTATTACTATTATTATTATTATTATTATTATTATTATTATTATTATTATTATTATTATTATTATTATTACTATTATTATTATTATTATTATTATTATTATTATTATTATTATTATTATTATTATTAATTTTATTATTATTAAAAACTGATTATAACTTTTGTATAGTAAATGTTTTTATACCAGTTTTAAAATGAGATATTAATTTTAGACAATTTGTTGCCTAAAAACACAGATCACAGATGATTTCTTGCATAGAAATGAGAAAGCGCTCATATAACACGCAAAATAAGCTTCATTTTTGCTTAGAAAACTAAGCTTACTTTTATTACTATTATTATTTTCATTATTATTATTATTAATATTATTATTATTATTACTATTATTATTATTATTATTATTATTATTATTATTATTATTATTGTTATTATTATTATTATTAAAAACTTATATTAAACAGACAGAAAACGTCGTATTCTGACACAAAATAACGAATTACGTTATAGACTTGACGAGATCGGCGTATCTCGGACTCTTATAGGACTCTTATAGGGTCAAAAAGTATCAGTTTGGATTAAAACAAATTATTTTTGTTGAGTCTCAGTCTGAATTGTTTATTAGTTCAAACAAAAACGGCTTATTTTAGACGATCTTTTGCTTTGAACAAGAAAACTTACATAGAACAGATTAAAAACGTATTAATCTGGCATAAAAGAGCAATTTATGTATCACTTCGAATAAAGGCAGCTAATCCTATTCGTTTTATTGCTTAAAATAGACAAAATTGTTAATAAATCTAACAAAAACGCTGTATTCTAGCACAAAATACTAATTACATTATAGTTTCGACGAGAATAGCTTATTTGGAATGATTCTATGCTTCCAAACGAGTAAATTTTTATTAAACAGATGCCAAACATCATGTTTTGTCCTATAAAGACATTTTATATTGCAGTTTGTATTAAAACCAAATATTTTCGTTGATTCTTTGTTAGAAGCAGCAAACCTAACATTAAAGAATCTGAAAACTTTGTATTCTTTGTATTAAAACAAAATATTTTCGTTGATTCTTTGTTAGAAGCAGCAAACCTAACATTAAAGAATCTGAAAACTTTGTATTCGGACACAAACCACCGAATTTTGTATCAGTTTAGACAAAAACGGTTGATTTTCGACAATATTTTGCTTTGAACAAGAAAACTTATATCAAACTGACTAAAAACGTCTTATTTTAGCACAAAACAAAAGATTTGCGTTATAGTCTTAACGAGAGCTGTTAATTTCAAACGGTTCTATGCTTTGAAACGAGTAAACTTTCACTGTACAGAGGAAAAACATCTTATTTCGCCTTTTAAAAACGATTCATGCCACAGTTTGGATAAAAACCAATTATTTTCGTTAATTCATTGTTACAAACATGAAACCTTACATCAAAGTAACTGAAAACCCCTTATTCAGGCACAGAAATTCGAATTACGTTTCAGTCTGAACAAAAACTGCTTACTTTAGACGATCCTTTGATTTGAATACAAAAACTTAAATTAAAAAGATTAAAAACGTCTTATTCTGGCTGAAAACTGCAAATTATATATTACTCTAGATAAAAGCAATTTATCCTGATTACTCCTTTACTTAGAATAGAGTAAACTTGTATAAAACTTAATAAAAACTTTAAATTTCGTCTCAAAGAAATAATTTACGTTATAGTTTTGACCAGCACTGTTTATTTCAAACGATTTTATGATTCGAAACTAATGAACTTTTATGGGGCAGATGCAAAACCACATATTACAATATAAAGCGTTGTTTTAAAGCAAATTATTACCTTTTGCAACAAGAAATTTCACGTCAAAGAAACTGAAAACATCGTATCCATGCACAAATATCGAATTACGTATCAGTTTAGGCAAATACAGCTTATTTTAAACGATTCCTTGCTATAAACAAGAAAAATTTTATCAAACATATTGAAAATGTCTTATTCTCGAAAATAAGAGCAAATTATGTATCAGTTTTAACAAAAGCGGATTACTCTGTTTGATTCTATGCTTAGAGTAGAGTAAACTACTATAAAACGTAATGAAAACACTATATTCAAGCTCAAAAGAACAAATTACGTTATAGTTTTGACAAAAAAAAATTATTTCGGACGACTACATATTTCGAAGTAAGCAAACTTTAATTGAACAAGTGCAAAAGCTAATACTTTGCTTTAAAATAACGATTTATGTGGTAATATGGTATTTTGCATCTGTCCTATAAAAGTTTACTCGTTTCGCTCCATTGAATCATTCGAAATAAATTATTTTGACACAACAACGAAAATAATTTTTTTGTTTAAACTGTAACATGTCGTTTTAATTAAACGAACTAAGACGTTTGGCATCTGTTTAGTGAAAGTTTTCTCGTTTGGGGGCATAAAATCGTTTGAAATTAACAGTTCTGGTCAAAACTATAACGTAAATTATTTCTTTGAGACGAAATTTAAAGTTTTCATTAAGTTTTATACAAGTTTGCTCTATTCTAAGCAAAGGAGTAATCAGGATAAACTGCTTTTATCCAAAGTAATACATAATTTGCAGTTTTGAGCCAGAATAAGACGTTTTTAATCTTTTTAATGTAAGTTTTCGTGTTCAAAAGAAAGAATCGTCTAAAATAAGCAATTTGTGTCCAGACTGAAACGTAATTTGATTTTCTGGGCCTGAATAAGAGGTTTTCAGTTTCTTTGATGTAAGGTTTCTTGTTTGTAACAATGAATAAACGAAAATCATTGGTTTTAATCCAAACTGTGACATAAATCGTTTTTTAAAGGCGAAATTAGACGTTTTGCCTCTGTTCAGTGAAAGTATACTGGTTTCAAAGCATAGAATCGTTTGAAATTAACAATTCTCGTCAAGACTATAACGCAAATCTTTAAAGTGATACAAAGAAATAATTTACGTAATAGTTTTGTCCAGAACTGTTAATTTCAAACGATTTTATGCCCCCAAACGAGAAAACTTTCACTAAGCAGATGCCAAACGTCTTAGTTCGTTTTATAAAAGCGACTTATGTTACAGTTTAAACAAAAACAAATTATTTGTGTTGTTGTTGTGTCAAAATAATTTATTTCTAATGATTCAATGGAGCGAAACGGGTAAACTTTTATAGGACAGATGCAAGATACCATATTACCACATAAATCATTATTTTAAAGCAAAGTATTAGCTTTTGCACATGTTCAATTAAAGTTTGCTTACTTCGAAGTATGTAATCGTCCGAAATATTTTTTTTTGTCAAAACTATAACGTAATTTGTTCTTTTGAGCTTGAATATAGAGTTTTCATTACGTTTTATAGTAGTTTACTCTACTCTAAGCATAGAATCAAACAGAGTAATCCGCTTTTGTTAAAACTGATACATAATTTGCTCTTATTTTCAAGAATAAGACGTTTTCAATATGCTTGATAAAATTTTTCTTGTTTATAGCAAGGAATCGTTTAAAATAAGCTGTATTTGCCTAAACTGATACGTAATTAGATATTTATGTATTGATACGAAGTTTTCAGTTTCTTTGACGTGAAATTTCTTGTTGCAAAAGGTAATACTTTGCTTTAAAACAACGCTTTATATGGTAATATGTGGTTTTGCATCTGCCCCATAAAAGTTCATTAGTTTCGAATCATAATTTCGTTTGAAATAAACAGTGCTGGTCAAAACTATAACGTAAATTATTTCTTTGAGATTAAATTTAAAGTTTTCATTAAGTTTTATACAAGTTTACTCTATTCTAAGTAAAGGAGTAATCAGGATAAATTGCTTTTATCTAGAGTAATATATAATTTGCAGTTTTCAGCCAGAATAAGACGTTTTTAATCTTTTTAATGTAAGTTTTCGTGTTCAAAACAAAGGATCGTCTAAAATAAGCAGTTTTTGTCCAGACTGAAACGTAATTCGAATTTCTGTGCCTAAATAAGGGGTTTTCAGTTTCTTTGATGTAAGGTTTCTTGTTTGTAACAATGAATTAACAAAAATAATTGGTTTTTATCCAAACTGTGGCATGAATCAGCTTTAAGACTATAACGCAAATCTTTTGTTTTGTGCTAAAATAAGACGTTTTTAGTCAGTTTGATATAAGCTTTCTTGTTCAAAGCAAAATATTGTCGAAAATCAACCGTTTTTGTCTAAACTGAAACAAAATTCGGTGGTTTGTGTCCGAATACAAAGTTTTCAGATTCTTTAATGTTAGGTTTGCTGCTTCTAACAAAGAATCAACGAAAATATTTTGTTTTAATACAAACTGCAATATAAAATGTCTTTATAGGACAAAACATGATGTTTGGCATCTGTTTATTAAAAATTTACTCGTTTGGAAGCATAGAATCATTCCAAATAAGCTATTCTCGTCGAAACTATAATGTAATTAGTATTTTGTGCTAGAATACAGCGTTTTTGTTAGATTTATTAACAATTTTGTCTATTTTAAGCAATGAAACGAATAGGATTAGCTGCCTTTATCCAAAGTGATACATAAATTGCTCTTTTATGCCAGATTAATACGTTTTTAGTCTGTTCGATGTAAGTTTTCTTGTTCAAAGCAAAAGGTCGTCTAAAGTAAGCCGTTTTTGTTTGAACTGATAAACAATTCAGACTGAGAGTCAACAAAAATAATTTGTTTTAATCCAAACTGATAATTTTTGACCCTATAAGAGTCCTATAAGAGTCCGAGATACGCCGTTCTCGTCAAGTCTATAACGTAATTCGCTTTTTTGTGTCAGAATACGACGTTTTCTGTCTGTTTAATATAAGTTTTTAATAATAATAATAATAATAATAACAATAATAATAATAATAATAATAACAATAATAATAATAATAATAATAATAATAATAATAATAATAATAATAGTAATAATAATAATAATAATAATAATAATAATAATAATAATAATAATAATAATAATAATAATAATAATGATAATAATACTTATAATAATGAATTGCTTTCTAAATTAAAGCTTAGTTTTTCTAAGCAAAAATGATGCTTATTTTGTGTGTTATATGAGCGTTTTCTCATTTCTATGCAAGAGATCATCTGTGATCTGTGTTTTTAGGCAAGAAATTGAATAAAATTAATAACTCATTTTAAAACTGGTATAAAAACATTTACTATACAAAAGTTAATAATAATAATAATAATAATAATAATAATAATAATAATAATAATAATAATAATAATAATAATAATAATAATAATAATAATAATAATAGTAATAGTAATAATAATAATAATAATAGTAATATTGATAATAATACTTATAATAATGAATTTCTTTCTAAATTAAAGCTTAGTTTTTCTAAGCAAAAATGATGCTTATTTTGTGTGTTATATGAGCGCTTTCTCATTTCTAAGCAAGAAATCATCTGTGATCTGTATTTTTAGGCAAGAAATTGTCTAAAATTAATAACTCATTTCAAAACTGGTATAAAAACATTTACTATACAAAAGTTAATAATAATAATAATAACAATAATAATAATAATAATAATAATAATAATAATAATAATAATAATAATAATAATAATAATAATAGTAATAAAAGAAATAATAATAATAATAATAATAATAATAATAATAATAATAATAATAATAGTAATAAAAGAAACAATAATAATAATAATAATAATAATAATAATAATAATGATAATAATACTAATAATAATAAATTTCTTTCTAAATTAAAGCTTAGTTTTTCTAAGCAAAAATGATGCTTATTTTGTGTTATCTGAGCGTTTTCTCATTTCTATGCAAGAGATCATCTGTGATCTGTGTTTTTAGGCAAGAAATTGTCTAAAATTAATAACTCATTTTAAAACTGGTATAAAAACATTTACTATACAAAAGTTATAATCGGTTTTTAATAATAATAATATTAATAATAATAATAATAATAATAATAATAATAATAATAATAATAATAATTATAATAATAATAATAATAATAATAATAATAATAATAATAATAATAGTAATAATAATAATAAAAATAATAGTAATAATAATAATAATAAAAATAAAAATAATAGTAGTAGTAAAAGTAAGCTTAGTTTTCTAAGCCAAAATGAAAGCTTATTTTGTGTTATATGAGCGTTTTCTCATTTCTATGCAAAAGATCATGTGTGATCTGTGTTTTAAGTTGTGTCAGAATACGACGTTTTCTGTCTGTTTAATATAAGTTTTTAATAATAATAATAATAATAATAATAATAATAATAATAATAATAATAATAATAATAATAATAATAATAATAATAATAATAATAATAATAATAATAATAATAATAATAATAATAATAATAATAATAATAACAATAATAATAATAATAATAATAATAATAATAGTAATAGTAACAAAAGTAATAATAATAATAATACTTTTAAAAAGGAAAAATGGAGCTTATTTTGTGTGTTACATGAGCGTTTTCTCATTTTTATGCAAAAGATCATGTGTGATCTGTGTTTTTAGGCAATCTAAGCCATTTTATAGTTTTTAATATTTAACAAAAATTTGCTTTAAAATAAAATGTTTGAAAAACCGAAATTAAACTAAATTAATTGTGTCTAACACTTTAGTAGAGGAAAATGGAGAGACATAAAAGTCACTAAAGTCTTAAAGTTGTCTTTAGTCGTCATATTAATAACAATAACATTTATAATAACAATACTAGTAGTACTAAATTTGCTTATATGCAAGCGCTTAATTAAGGTAACAGTTTTTTTGTTTTTTGCCTATATCTCGAAAACAGTTACTCCTATCAATTTTTACTTTTTCACCAAAATTAAAGGTGATAAAATTTCCTACAAAATAGTTATTTGCATTTTTCATGTAGAACTAACCATAAGCGAGATATAAGTTTGAAAATAATTATTAATTAAAAAAAAGTGTTTTAACAGAAAATGTCTTGTGATTTAAAATACACTTAATTTGTTGGGTCCAATACTTTATTAGAAGAAAAAGGAGGTGACATAAAAGTCACTGAAGTCTTCAGAGTCGTTTTTAAATGCTGCATTTTTGACTTCGTCTCAAACATTGAAAACTGAATTACATTTTTGTTCAGTAACAGTTACAGTTTTCTTATTGGTTTTTTGCTTATATCTCGAAAACAGTTACTCCTATCAAATTTTATCTTTCTTTCAAAATTAAAGCCGATAAAATTTCCAACAAAATAGTTATTTACATTTTTCTTGTAGGACCAAGCACAAACGAGTTATAGAGTTGGATATAAATAATATTTAACAAAAATTTGCTTTAAAATAAAATGCTTGAAAAACCGGAATTAAACTAAATTAATTGTGTCTAACACTTTAGTAGAGGAAAAAGGAGAAGACATAAAAGTCACTAAATGTTTCAGAGTCGTCTTTAGTCGTCATATTAATAACAATAACATTAATAATAATAATACTAATAGTACTAAATTTGCTTATATGCAAACGCTTAATTAACGTAACATTTTTTTGGTTTCTTGCTTATATCTCGAAAACAGTTACTCCTATCAATTTTTAACTTTTTTTCAAAATTAAAGCTGATAAAATTTCCTACAAAATAGTTATTTGCATTTTTTTGTAGGACCAACCATAAGCGAGTTATAGAGTTGGATATAAATAATATTTAACAAAAATTTACTTTAAAATAAAATGTTTGAAAAACCGAAATTAAACTAAATTAATTGAGTCTAACACTTTAGTAGTGGAAAAAGAAAAAGACATAAAAGTCACTAAAGGTTTCAGAGTTGTCTTTAGTTGTCATATTAATAACAATAACATTAATAATAATAATACTAATAGTACTAAATTTGCTTATATGCAAACGCTTAATTAAGGTAACAGTGTTTTGGTTTCTTGCTTATATCTCGAAAACAGTTACTCCTATCAATTTTTATCTTTTTACTAAAATTCAAGCTGATAAAATTTCCTACAAAATAGTTATTTGCATTTTTCATGTAGGACTAACCATAAGCGAGATATATGATTGAAAATAATTAATATTTAAAAAAAAAGTGCTTTAACAGAAAATGTCTTGTGATTTAAAATACACTTAATTTATTGGGTCCAATACTTTATTAGAAGAAAAAGGAAGTGACATAAAAGTCACTGTAGTCTTCAGAGTCGTTTTTAAATGCTGCAGTTTCGTCTTCGTCTCAAACATTGAAAACCGAATTACATTTTTGTTCAGTAACAGTCACAGTTTTCTTATTGGTTTTTTGCTTATATCTCGAAAACAGTTACTCCTATCAATTTTTATCTTTCTTTCAAAATTAAAGCTGATAAAATTTCCTACAAAATAGTTATTTGCATTCTGCTTGTAGGACCAACCATAATTTATTAGGTCCAATACTTTATTAAAAAAAAAAGGGGGTGACATATAAGTCACTGAAGTCTTCAGAGTCGATTTTAAATGCTGCATTTTCGTCTTCGTCTCAAACATTGAAAACTGAATTACATTTTTGTTCTGAAACGGTAACAGTTTTTACTTTGATTTTTTGCTTATATCTCGAAAACAGTTACTCCTATCAATTTTTATCTTTCTTTCAAAATTAAAGCTGATAAAATATTCTACAAAATAGTTATTTGCATTTTTTTTGTAGGACCAACCATAAGCGAGTTATAGAGTTGGATATAAATAATATTTAACAAAAATTTGCTTTAAAATAAAATGTTTGAAAAACTGAAATTAAACTAATTTAACTGTGTCTAACACTTTAGTAGAGAAAAAAGGAAAAGACATAAAAGTCACTAAAGGTTTCAGAGTTGTCTTTAGTTGTCATATTAATAACAATAACATTAATAATAATAATACTAATAGTACTAAATTTGCTTATATGTAAACGCTTAATTAAGGTAACAGTGTTTTGGTTTCTTGCTTATATCTCGAAAACAGTTACTCCTATCAATTTTTATCTTTTTACTAAAATTCAAGCTGATAAAATTTCCTACAAAATAGTTATTTGCATTTTTCATGTAGGACTAACCATAAGCGAGATATATGATTGAAAATAATTAATATTTAAAAAAAAAGTGCTTTAACAGAAAATGTCTTGTGATTTAAAATACACTTAATTTATTGGGTCCAATACTTTATTAGAAGAAAAAGGAAGTGACATAAAAGTCACTGAAGTCTTCAGAGTCGTTTTTAAATGCTGCAGTTTCGTCTTCGTCTCAAACATTGAAAACCGAATTACATTTTTGTTCAGTAACAGTCACAGTTTTTTTATTGGTTTTTTGCTTATATCTCGAAAACAGTTACTCCTATCAATTTTTATCTTTCTGTCAAAATTAAAGCTGATAAAATTTCCTACAAAATAGTTATTTGCATTTTTCTTGTAGGACCAACCATAAGCGAGTTATAGAGTTGGATATAAATAATATTTAACAAAAATTTGCTTTAAAATAAAATGTTTGAAAAACTGAAATTAAACTAATTTAATTGTGTCTAACACTTTAGTAGAGGAAAAAGAAGAAGACATAAAAGTCACTAAAGGTTTCAAAGTTGTCTTTAATCGTCATATTAATAACAATAACATTAATAATAATAATACTAATAGTACTAAATTTGCTTATATGCAAACGCTTAATTAAGGTAACAGTGTTTTGGTTTCTTGCTCATATTTCGAAAACAGTTACTCCTATCAATTTTTATCTTATCACTAAAATTCAAGCTGATAAAATTTCCTACAAAATAGTTATTTGCATTTTTTATGTAGGACTAACCATAAGCGAGATATAAGATTGAAAATAATTAATATTTAAAAAAGAAGTGCTTTAACAGAAAATGTCTTGTGATTTAAAATACACTTAATTTATTAGGTCCAATACTTTATTAAAAAAAAGGGGGTGACATATAAGTCACTGAAGTCTTCAGAGTCGATTTTAAATGCTGCATTTTCGTCTTCGTCTCAAACATTGAAAACTGAATTACATTTTTGTTCTGAAACGGTAACAGTTTTTACTTTGGTTTTTTGCTTATATCTCGAAAACAGTTACTCCTATCAATTTTTATCTTTCTTTCAAAATTAAAGCTGATAACATTTCCTACAAAATAGTTATTTGCATTTTTCTTGTAGGACCAACCATAAGCGAGTTATAAAGTTGGATATAAATAATATTTAACAAAAACTTGCTTAAAAATAAAATGTTTGAAATACTGAAATTAAACTAAATTAATTGTGTCTAACACTTTAGTAGAGAAAAAAGAAAAAGACATAAAAGTCACCAAAGTCTTCAGAATCGTTTTTAGTCGTCATATTAATAACAATAACATTAATAATAATAATACTAATAGTACTAAATCTGCTTATATGCAAGCGCTTTATTAAGGTAACAGTTTTTTGGTTTCTTGCTAATATCTCGAAAACAGTTACTCCTATGAATTTTTGTCTTTCTTTCAAAATTAAAGCTGATAAAATATTCTACAAAATAGTTATTTGCATTTTTCTTGTAGGACCAACCATAAGCGAGTTATAGAGTTGGATATAAATAATACATAACAAAAATTTGCTTTAAAATAAAATGTTTGAAAAACTGAAATTAAACTAAATTAATTGTGTCTAACACTTTAGTAGAGAAAAAAGAAAAAGACATAAAAGTCACCAAAGTCTTCAGAATCGTTTTTAGTCGTCATATTAATAACAATAACATTAATAATAATAATACTAATAGTACTAAATTTGCTTACATGCAAACGCTTAATTCAGGTAACAATTTTTTGGTTTCTTGCTTATATCTCGAAAACAGTTACTCCGATCAATTTTTATCTTTTCACTAAAATTAAAGCTGATAAAATTTCCTACAAAATAGTTAATTGCATTTTTAATGTAGGACTAACCATAAGCGAGATATAAGTTTGAAAATAATTAAAATTTAAAAAAAAGTGCTTCAACAGAAAATGTCTTGTGATTTAAAATACACTTAATTTATTGGGTCCAATACTTTATTAGAAGAAAAAAGAGGTGACAGAAAGGTCACTGAAGTCTTTAGAGTCGTTTGTAAATGCTGCATTTTCGTCTTCGTCTCAAACATTGAAAACTGAATTACATTTTTGTTCAGTAACTGTTACAGTTTTCTTATTGGTTTTTTGCTTATATCTCGAAAACAGTTACTCCTATCAATTTTTATCTTTCTTTTAAAATTAAAGCTGATAAAATTTCCTACAAAATAGTTATTTGCATTTTTCTTGTAGGACCAACCATAAGCGAGTTATAAAGTTGGATATAAATAATATTTAACAAAAACTTGCTTAAAAATTAAATGTTTGAAATACTGAAATTAAACTAAATTAATTGTGTCTAACACTTTAGTAGAGGAAAAAGGAGAAGACATAAAAGTCACTAAATGTTTCAGAGTCGTCTTTAGTCGTCATATTAATAACAATAACATTAATAATAATAATACTAATAGTACTAAATTTGCTTATATGCAAACGCTTAATTAAGGTAACAGTTTTTTGGTTTTTTGATTATATCTCGAAAACAGTTACTCCAATCAATTTTTACTTTTTTACTAAAATTAAAGGTGATAAAATTTCCTACAAAATAGTTATTTGCATTTTTCATGTAGAACTAACCATAAGCGAGATATAAGTTTGAAAATAATTAATAATTAAAAAAAAGTGTTTTAACAGAAAATGTCTTGTGATTTAAAATTTATTGGGTTCAATACTTTATTAGAAGAAAAAGGAGGTGACATAAAAGTCACTGAAGTCTTCAGAGTCGTTTTTAAATGCTGCATTTTTGTCTTCGTCTCAAACATTGAAAACTGAATTACATTTTTGTTCAGTAACAGTTACAGTTTTCTTATTGGTTTTTTGCTTATATCTCGAAAACAGTTACTCCTATCAAATTTTATCTTTCTTTCAAAATTAAAGCTGATAAAATTTCCAACAAAATAGTTATTTACATTTTTCTTGTAGGACCAAGCATAAACGAGTTATAGAGTTGGATATAAATAATATTTAACAAAAATTTGCTTTAAAATAAAATGCTTGAAAAACCCGAATTAAACTAAATTAATTGTGTCTAACACTTTAGTAGAGGAAAAAGGAGAAGACATAAAAGTCACTAAATGTTTCAGAGTCGTCTTTAGTCGTCATATTAATAACAATAACATTAATAATAATAATACTAATAGTACTAAATTTGCTTATATGCAAACGCTTAATTAAGGTAACAGTTTTTTGGTTTCTTGCTTATATCTCGAAAACAGTTACTCCTATCAATTTTTATCTTTTTTTCAAAATTAAAGCTGATAAAATTTCCTACAAAATAGCTATTTGCATTTTTTTGTAGGACCAACCATAAGCGAGTTATAGAGTTGGATATATATAATCTTTAACAAAAATTTGCTTTAAAATAAAATGTTTGAAAAACCGAAATTAAACTAAATTAAGACTAACACTTTAGTAGAGGAAAAAGGAGAAGACATAAAAGTCACCAAAGTCTTAAGAGTCGTTTTTAGTCGTCACATTAATAACAATAACATTAATATTAATAATACTAATATTACTAAATTTGCTTATATGCAAGCGCTTAATTAAGGTAACAGTTTTTTGGTTTCTTGCTTATATCTCGAAAACAGTTACTCCTATCAATTTTTATCTTTTTACTAAAATTAAAGCTGATAAAATTTTCTACAAAATAGTAATTTGCATTTTTCATGTAGGACAAACCATAAGCGAGATATAAGTTTGAAAATAATTAATATTTAAAAAAAAAGTGCTTTAACAGAAAATGTCTTGTGATTTAAAATACACTTAATTTAATGGGTCCAATACTTTATTAGAAGAAAAAGGAGGAGACATAAAAGTCGCTGAAGTCTTCAGAGTCGATTTTAAATGCTGCATTTTCGTCTTTGTCTCAAACATTGAAATCTGAATTACATTTTTGTTTAGTAACAGTTACAGTTTTCTTATTGGTTTTTTGCTTATATCTCAAAAACAGTTACTCCTATCACTTTTTATCTTTCTTTCAAAATTAAAGCTGATAAAATTCTCTACAAAATAGTTATTCGCATTTTTTTTGTAGGACCAACCATAAGCGAGTTATAGAGTTGGATATAAATAATCTTTAACAAAAATTTGCTTTAAAATAAAATGTTTAAAAAACCGAAATTAAACTAAATTAATTAAGACTAACACTTTAGTAGAGAAAAAAGGAGAAGACATAAAAGTCACCAAAGTCTTGAGAGTCGTTTTTAGTAGTCATATTAATAACAATAACATTAATAATAATAATAATACTAATATTACTAAATTTGCTTATATGCAAGCGCTTAATTAAGGTAAGAGTTTCTTGCTTATATCTCGAAAACAGTTACTCTTATCAATTTTTATCTTTTTACTAAAATTAAAGCTGATAAAATTTCCTACAAAATAGTTATTTGCATTTTTTATGTAGAACTAACCATAAGCGAGATATAAGTTTGAAAATAATTAATATTTAAAAAAAAAGTGCTTTAACAGAAAATGTCTTGTGATTTAAAATACACTTAATTTATTGGGTCCAATACTTTATTAGAAGAAAAAGGAGGTGACATAAAAGTCACTGAAGTCTTCAGAGTCGATTTTAAATGCTGCATTTTCGTCTTCGTCTCAAACATTGAAAACTGAATTACATTTTTGTTCAGTAACAGTTACAGTTTTCTTATTGGTTTTTTGCTTATATCTCGAAAACTGTTACTCCTATCAAATTTTATCTTTCTTTCAAAATTAAAGCTGATAAAATTTCCAACAAAATCGTTATTTGCATTTTTCTTGTAGGACCAACCATAAGCGAGTTATAGAGTTGGATATAAATAATCTTTAACAAAAATTTGCTTTAAAATAAAATGTTTGAAAAACCGATATTAAACTAAATTAATTGGGTCTAACACTTTAGTAGAGGAAAAAGGAGAAAACATAAAGTCACCAAAATCTTCAGAGTTGTTTTTAGTACTAAATCAGCTTATATGCAAGCGCTTAATTAAGGTAACAGTTTTTTGGTTTCTTGCTTATATCTCGAAAACAGTTACTCCTATCAATTTTTATCTTTTTACTAAAATTAAAGCTGATAAAATTTCCTACAAAATAGTAATTTGCATTTTTCATGTAGGACTAACCATAAGCGAGATATAAGTTTGAAAATAATTAATATTTAAAAAAAAAGTATTTTAACAGAAAATGTCTTGGGATTTAAAATACACTTAATTTATTGGGTCCAATAGTTTATTAGAAGAAAAAGGAGGTGACATAAAAGTCACTGAAGTCTTCAGAGTCGATTTTAAATGCTGCATTTTCGTCTTCGTCTCAAACATTGAAAACTGAATTACATTTTTGTTCAGTAACAGTTACAGTTTTTTTATTGGTTTTTTGCTTATATCTCGAAAACTGTTACTCCTATCAATTTTTATCTTTATTTCAAAATTAAAGCTGATAAAATTTCCTACAAAATCGTTATTTGCATTTTTTATGTAGGACCAACCATAAGCGAGTTATAGAGTTGGATATAAATAATATTTAACAAAAATTTGCTTTAAAATAAAATGTTTGAAAAACTGAAATTAAACTAATTTAATTGGGTCTAACACTTTAGTAGAGGAAAAAGAAAAAGACATAAAAGTCACTAAAGGTTTCAGAGTCGTCTTTAGTCGTCATATTAATAACAATAACATTAATGATAATAATACTAATAGTACTAAATTTGCTTATATGCAAACGCTTAATTAAGGTAACAGTGTTTTGGTTTCTAGCTTATATCTCGAAAACAGTTACACCTATCAATTTTTATCTTATTACTAAAATTAAAGCTGATAAAATTTCCTACAAAATAGTTATTTGCATTTCTTTTGTAAGACTAACCATAAGCGAGTTATAGAGTTGGAAATAAATAATCTTCAACAAAAATTTGCTTTAAAATAAAATGTTTGAAAAACCGAAATTAAACTAAATTAATTGAGTCTAACACTTTAGTATAGGAAAAAGAGAAGACATAAAAGTCACCAAAGTCTTCAGAGTCGTTTTTAGTCGTCATTTTAATAACAATAACATTAATAATAATAATACTAATAGTACTAAATTTGCTTATATGCAAGCGCTTTATTAAGGTAACAGTTTTTTGGTTTCTTGCTTATTTCTCGAAAACAGTTACTCCTATCAATTTTTATCTTTTTACTAAAATTAAAGCTGATAAAATTTCCTACAAAATAGTTATTTGCATTTTTCTTGTAGGAAAAAGCATAAGCGAGTTATAGAGATGGATATAAATAATATTTAACAAAAATTTGCTTTAAAATAAAATGTTTGAAATACTGAAATTAAACTAAATTAAATGTGTCTAACACTTTAGTAGAGGAAAAAGAAAAAGACATAAAAGTCACTAAAGGTTTTAGAATCGTCTTTAGTCGTCATATTAATAACAATAACATTAATAATAATAATACTAATAGTACTAAATTTGCTTATATGCAAGCGCTTAATTAAGGTAACAGTTTCTTGCTTATATCTCGAAAACAGTTACTCCTATCAATTTTTATCTTTTTACTAAAATTAAAGCTTATAAAATTTCCTACAAAATAGTTATTTGCATTTTTTATGTAGAACTAACCATAAGCGAGATATAAGTTTGAAAATAATTAATATTTAAAGAAAAAGTGCTTTAACAGAAAATGTCTTGTGATTTAAAATACACTTAATTTAATGGGTCCAATACTTTAATAGAAGAAAAAGGAGGTGACATAAAAGTCACCAAAGTTTTCAGAGTTGTTTTTAGTACTAAATTTGCTTATATGTAAGCCCTTAATTAAGGTAACAGTTTTTTGGTTTCTTGCTTATATCTCGAAAACAGTTACTCCTATCAATTTTTATCTTTTCACTAAAATTAAAGCTGATAAAATTTCCTACAAAATAGTTATTTGCATTTTTTATGTAGGACTAACCATAAGCGAGATATAAGTTTGTAAATAATTAATATTTAAAAAAAAATTGCTTTAACAGAAAATGTCTTGTGATTTAAAATACACTTAATTTAATGGGTCCAATACTTTATTAGAAGAAAAAAAAGGTGACATAAAAGTCACTGAAGTTTTCAGAGTTGTTTTTAAATGCTGCATTTTCGTCTTAGTCTCAAATATTGAAAACTGAATTACATTTTTGTTCAGTAACAGTTACAGTTTTCTTATTGGTTTTTTGCTTATATCTCGAAACCAGTTACTTCTATCAATTTTTACCTTTTTTTCAAAATTAAAGCTGATACAATTTCCTACAAAATAGTTAATTGCATTTTTTTTGTAAGACCAACCATAAGCGAGTTATAGAGTTGGATATAAATAATCTTTAACAAAAATTTGCTTTAAAATAAAATGTTTGATAATCCGAAATTAAACTAAATTAATTAAGACTAACACATTAGTAGAGGAAAAAGGAGAAGACATAAAAGTCACCAAAATCTTGAGAATCGTTTTTAGTCGTCATATTAATAACAATAACATTAATAATAATAATACTAATATTACTAAATTTGCTTATATGCAAGCGCTTAATTAAGGCAACAGTTTCTTGCTTATATCTCAAAAACAGTTACTCCTATCAATTTTTATCTTTTTACAAAAATTAAAGCTGATAAAATTTCCTACAAAATAGTTATTTGCATTTTTTATGTAGAACTAACCATAAGCGAGATATAAGTTTGAAAATAATTAATATTTAAAGAAAAAGTGCTTTAACAGAAAATGTCTTGTGATTTAAAATACACTTAATTTAATGGGTTCAATACTTTATTAGAAGAAAAAGGAGGTGACATAAAAGTCACCAAAGTCTTCAGAGTGGTTTTTAGTACTAAATTTGCTTATATGTAAGCCCTTAATTAAGGTAACAGTTTTTTGGTTTCTTGCTTATATCTCGAAAACAGTTACTCCTATCAATTTTTATCTTTTCACTAAAATTAAAGCTGATAAAATTTCCTAAAAAAAGACTTATTTGCATTTTTCATGTAGGACTAACCATAAGCGAGATATAAGTTTGAAAATAATTAATATTTAAAAAAAAAGTGTTTTAACAGAAAATGTCTTGGGATTTAAAATACACTTAATTTATTGGGTCCAATAGTTTATTAGAAGAAAAAGGAGGTGACATAAAAGTCACTGAAGTCTTCAGAGTCGATTTTAAATGCTGCATTTTCGTCTTCGTCTCAAACATTGAAAACTGAATTACATTTTTGTTCAGTAACAGTTACAGTTTTCTTATTGGTTTTTTGCTTATATCTCGAAAACTGTTACTCCTATCAATTTTTATCTTTCTTTCAAAATTAAAGCTGATAAAATTTCCTACAAAATCGTTATTTGCATTTTTCTTGTAGGACCAACCATAAGCGAGTTATAGAGTTGGATATAAATAATATTTAACAAAAATTTGCTTTAAAATAAAATGTTTGAAAAACTGAAATTAAACTAATTTAATTGTGTCTAACACTTTAGTAGAGGAAAAAGAAAAAGACATAAAAGTCACTAAAGGTTTCAGAGTCGTCTTTAGTCGTCATATTAATAACAATAACATTAATGATAATAATACTAATAGTACTAAATTTGCTTATATGCAAACGCTTAATTAAGATAACAGTGTTTTGGTTTCTTGCTTATATCTCGAAAACAGTTACTCCTATAAATTTTTATCTTTTTACTAAAATTAAAGCTGATAAAATTTCCTACAAAATAGTTGTTTGCATTTCTTTTGTAAGACCAACCATAAGCGAGTTATAGAGTTGGATATAAATAATCGTCAACAAAAATTTGCTTTAAAATAAAATGTTTGAAAAACCGAAATTAAACTAAATTAATTGAGTCTAACACTTTAGTATAGGAAAAAGGAGAAGACATAAAAGTCACCAAAGTCTTCAGAGTCGTTTTTAGTCGTCATTTTAATAACAATAACATTAATAATAATAATACTAATAGTACTAAATTTGCTTATATGCAAGCGCTTTATTAAGGTAACAGTTTTTTGGTTTCTTGCTTATATCTCGAAAACAGTTACTCCTATCAATTTTTATCTTTTTACTAAAATTAAAGCTGATAAAATTTCCTACAAAATAGTTATTTGCATTTTTCTTGTAGGACCAAGCATAAGCGAGTTATAGAGATGAATATAAATAATATTTAACAAAAATTTGCTTTAAAATAAAATGTTTGAAATACTGAAATTAAACTAAATTAATTGTGT
This sequence comes from Tribolium castaneum, assembly GCF_031307605.1. NCBI lineage: Eukaryota > Metazoa > Arthropoda > Insecta > Coleoptera > Tenebrionidae > Tribolium > Tribolium castaneum. The sequence continues at coordinate 16,677,944 of NC_087399.1, forward strand.
CTAACACTTTAGTAGAGGAAAAAGAAGAAGACATAAAAGTCACTAAAGGTTTCAGAGTCGTCTTTAGTCGTCATATTATTAACAATAACATTAATAATAATAATACTATTAGTACTAAATTAGCTTATATGCAAACGCTTAATTAAGGTAACAGTTTTTTGGTTTCTTGCTTATATCTCGAAAACAGTTACTCCTATCAATTTTTATCTTTTTTTATTTTTATATCAAATTTTTGTTAAAGATTATTTATATCCAACTCTATAACTCGCTTATAGTTGGTCCTACAAAAAAATGCAAAAAACTATTTTGTAAAAAATTTTATCAGCTATATAAGCAATATATATAATATAAGCAAATTTAGTAATATTAGTATTATTATTATTAATGTTATTGTTATTAATATGACGACTAAAAACGACTCTCAAGACTTTGGTGACTTTTATGTCTTCTCTTTTTTCCTCTACTAAAGTGTTAGTCTTAATTAATTTAGTTTAATTTCAGTTTTTCAAACATTTTATTTATTTTTATTTTTATAGGAGTAACTGTTTTCGAGATATAAGCAAAAAACCAATAAGAAAACTGTAACTGTTACTGAACAAAAATGTAATTCAGTTTTCAATGTTTGAGACAAAGACAAAAATGCAGCATTTAAAATCGACTCTGAAGACTTTAGTGACTGTTATGCCTCCTCCTTTTTCTTCTAATAAAGTATTGGACCCAATAAATTAAGTGTATTTTAAATCACAAGACATTTTCTGTTAAAGCACTTTTTTTTTAAATATTAATTATTTTCAAACTTATATCTCGCTTATGGTTAGTCCTACATGAAAAATGCAAATTACTATTTTGTACAAAATTTTATCAGCTTGCTTTAATTTTAGTAAAAATTTAAAAATTCATAGGAGTAACTGTTTTCGAGATATAAGCAAGAAACCAAAAAACTGTTACCTTAATTAAGCGCTTGCATATAAGCAAATTTAGTAATATTAGTATTATTATTATTAATGTTATTGTTATTAACATGACGACTAAAAACGACTCTCAAGACTTTGGTGACTTTTATGTCTTCTCCTTTTACCTCTACTAAAGTGTTAGTCTTAGTTTTGTTTAATTTCGGTTTTTCAAACATTTTATTTTAAAGCAAATTTTTGTTAAAGATTATTTATATCCAACTCTATAACTCGCTTATGGTTGGTCCTACAAAAAAATGCAAATAACTATTTTGTAGGAAATTTTATCAGCTTTAATTTTGAAAAAAAGATAAAAATTGATAGGAGTAACTGTTTTCGAGATATAAACAAGAAACCAAAAAACTGTTACCTTAATTAAGCGTTTGCATATAAACAAATTTAGTACTACTAGTATTATTATTATTAATGTTATTGTTATTAATATGACGACTAAAGACGACTCTGAAACATTTAGTGACTTTTATGTCTTCTCCTTTTTCCTCTACTAAAGTGTTAGACACAATTAATTTAGTTTAATTCCGGTTTTTCAAGCATTTTATTTTAAAGCAAATTTTTGTTAAATATTATTTATATCCAACTCTATAACTCGTTTATTCTTGGTCCTACAAGAAAAATGTAAATAACTATTTTGTTGGAAATTTTATCAGCTTTAATTTTGAAAGAAAGATAAAATTTGATAAGAGTAACTGTTTTCGAGATATAAGCAAAAAACCAATAAGAAAACTGTAACTGTTACTGAACAAAAATGTAATTCAGTTTTCAATGTTTGAGACGAAGACAAAAATGCAGCATTTAAAAACGACTCTGAAGACTTCAGTGACTTTTATGTTACCTCCTTTTTCTTCTAATAAAGTATTGGACCCAATAAATTAAGTGTATTTTAAATCACAAGACATTTTCTGTTAAAACACTTTTTTTTAATTATTAATTATTTTCAAACTTATATCTCGCTTATGGTTAGTTCTACATGAAAAATGCAAATAACTATTTTGTAGGAAATTTTATCACCTTTAATTTTGGTGAATAAGTAAAAATTGTTAGGAGTAACTGTTTTCGAGATATAAGCAAAAAACAAAAAAACTGTTACCTTAAGTAAGCGCTTGCATATAAGCAAATTTAGTACTACTAGTATTGTTATTATAAATGTTATTGTTATTAATATGACGACTAAAGACAACTCTAAGACTTTAGTGACTTTTATGTCTCCTCCTTTTTCCTCTACTAAAGTGTTAGACACAATTAATTTAGTTTAATTTCAGTTTTTCAAACATTTTATTTAAAAGCAAATTTTTGTTAAATATTAAAAACTATAAAATGGGTTAGATTGCCTAAAAACACAGATCACACATGATCTTTTGCATAGAAATGAGAAAACGCTCATGTAACACACAAAATAAGCTCCATTTTTCCTTATTAAAAGTATTATTATTATTATTACTTATGTTACTATTACTATTATTATTATTATTATTATTATTATTATTATTATTATTATTATTATTATTACTATTATTATTATTATTATTATTATTATTATTATTATTATTATTATTATTATTAATTTTATTATTATTAAAAACTGATTATAACTTTTGTATAGTAAATGTTTTTATACCAGTTTTAAAATGAGATATTAATTTTAGACAATTTGTTGCCTAAAAACACAGATCACAGATGATTTCTTGCATAGAAATGAGAAAGCGCTCATATAACACGCAAAATAAGCTTCATTTTTGCTTAGAAAACTAAGCTTACTTTTATTACTATTATTATTTTCATTATTATTATTATTAATATTATTATTATTATTACTATTATTATTATTATTATTATTATTATTATTATTATTATTATTATTATTATTGTTATTATTATTATTATTAAAAACTTATATTAAACAGACAGAAAACGTCGTATTCTGACACAAAATAACGAATTACGTTATAGACTTGACGAGATCGGCGTATCTCGGACTCTTATAGGACTCTTATAGGGTCAAAAAGTATCAGTTTGGATTAAAACAAATTATTTTTGTTGAGTCTCAGTCTGAATTGTTTATTAGTTCAAACAAAAACGGCTTATTTTAGACGATCTTTTGCTTTGAACAAGAAAACTTACATAGAACAGATTAAAAACGTATTAATCTGGCATAAAAGAGCAATTTATGTATCACTTCGGATAAAGGCAGCTAATCCTATTCGTTTTATTGCTTAAAATAGACAAAATTGTTAATAAATCTAACAAAAACGCTGTATTCTAGCACAAAATACTAATTACATTATAGTTTCGACGAGAATAGCTTATTTGGAATGATTCTATGCTTCCAAACGAGTAAATTTTTATTAAACAGATGCCAAACATCATGTTTTGTCCTATAAAGACATTTTATATTGCAGTTTGTATTAAAACAAAATATTTTCGTTGATTCTTTGTTAGAAGCAGCAAACCTAACATTAAAGAATCTGAAAACTTTGTATTCTTTGTATTAAAACAAAATATTTTCGTTGATTCTTTGTTAGAAGCAGCAAACCTAACATTAAAGAATCTGAAAACTTTGTATTCGGACACAAACCACCGAATTTTGTATCAGTTTAGACAAAAACGGTTGATTTTCGACAATATTTTGCTTTGAACAAGAAAACTTATATCAAACTGACTAAAAACGTCTTATTTTAGCACAAAACAAAAGATTTGCGTTATAGTCTTAACGAGAGCTGTTAATTTCAAACGGTTCTATGCTTTGAAACGAGTAAACTTTCACTGTACAGAGGAAAAACATCTTATTTCGCCTTTTAAAAACGATTCATGCCACAGTTTGGATAAAAACCAATTATTTTCGTTATTTCATTGTTACAAACATGAAACCTTACATCAAAGTAACTGAAAACCCCTTATTCAGGCACAGAAATTCGAATTACGTTTCAGTCTGAACAAAAACTGCTTACTTTAGACGATCCTTTGATTTGAATACAAAAACTTAAATTAAAAAGATTAAAAACGTCTTATTCTGGCTGAAAACTGCAAATTATATATTACTCTAGATAAAAGCAATTTATCCTGATTACTCCTTTACTTAGAATAGAGTAAACTTGTATAAAACTTAATAAAAACTTTAAATTTCGTCTCAAAGAAATAATTTACGTTATAGTTTTGACCAGCACTGTTTATTTCAAACGATTTTATGATTCGAAACTAATGAACTTTTATGGGGCAGATGCAAAACCACATATTACAATATAAAGCGTTGTTTTAAAGCAAATTATTACCTTTTGCAACAAGAAATTTCACGTCAAAGAAACTGAAAACATCGTATCCATGCACAAATATCGAATTACGTATCAGTTTAGGCAAATACAGCTTATTTTAAACGATTCCTTGCTATAAACAAGAAAAATTTTATCAAACATATTGAAAATGTCTTATTCTCGAAAATAAGAGCAAATTATGTATCAGTTTTAACAAAAGCGGATTACTCTGTTTGATTCTATGCTTAGAGTAGAGTAAACTACTATAAAACGTAATGAAAACTCTATATTCAAGCTCAAAAGAACAAATTACGTTATAGTTTTGACAAAAAAAAATTATTTCGGACGACTACATATTTCGAAGTAAGCAAACTTTAATTGAACAAGTGCAAAAGCTAATACTTTGCTTTAAAATAACGATTTATGTGGTAATATGGTATTTTGCATCTGTCCTATAAAAGTTTACTCGTTTCGCTCCATTGAATCATTCGAAATAAATTATTTTGACACAACAACGAAAATAATTTTTTTGTTTAAACTGTAACATGTCGTTTTAATTAAACGAACTAAGACGTTTGGCATCTGTTTAGTGAAAGTTTTCTCGTTTGGGGGCATAAAATCGTTTGAAATTAACAGTTCTGGTCAAAACTATAACGTAAATTATTTCTTTGAGACGAAATTTAAAGTTTTCATTAAGTTTTATACAAGTTTGCTCTATTCTAAGCAAAGGAGTAATCAGGATAAACTGCTTTTATCCAAAGTAATACATAATTTGCAGTTTTGAGCCAGAATAAGACGTTTTTAATCTTTTTAATGTAAGTTTTCGTGTTCAAAAGAAAGAATCGTCTAAAATAAGCAATTTGTGTCCAGACTGAAACGTAATTTGATTTTCTGGGCCTGAATAAGAGGTTTTCAGTTTCTTTGATGTAAGGTTTCTTGTTTGTAACAATGAATAAACGAAAATCATTGGTTTTAATCCAAACTGTGACATAAATCGTTTTTTAAAGGCGAAATTAGACGTTTTGCCTCTGTTCAGTGAAAGTATACTGGTTTCAAAGCATAGAATCGTTTGAAATTAACAGTTCTCGTCAAGACTATAACGCAAATCTTTAAAGTGATACAAAGAAATAATTTACGTAATAGTTTTGACCAGAACTGTTAATTTCAAACGATTTTATGCCCCCAAACGAGAAAACTTTCACTAAGCAGATGCCAAACGTCTTAGTTCGATTTATAAAAGCGACTTATGTTACAGTTTAAACAAAAACAAATTATTTGTGTTGTTGTTGTGTCAAAATAATTTATTTCTAATGATTCAATGGAGCGAAACGGGTAAACTTTTATAGGACAGATGCAAGATACCATATTACCACATAAATCATTATTTTAAAGCAAAGTATTAGCTTTTGCACATGTTCAATTAAAGTTTGCTTACTTCGAAGTATGTAATCGTCCGAAATATTTTTTTTTGTCAAAACTATAACGTAATTTGTTCTTTTGAGCTTGAATATAGAGTTTTCATTACGTTTTATAGTAGTTTACTCTACTCTAAGCATAGAATCAAACAGAGTAATCCGCTTTTGTTAAAACTGATACATAATTTGCTCTTATTTTCAAGAATAAGACGTTTTCAATATGCTTGATAAAATTTTTCTTGTTTATAGCAAGGAATCGTTTAAAATAAGCTGTATTTGCCTAAACTGATACGTAATTAGATATTTATGTATTGATACGAAGTTTTCAGTTTCTTTGACGTGAAATTTCTTGTTGCAAAAGGTAATACTTTGCTTTAAAACAACGCTTTATATGGTAATATGTGGTTTTGCATCTGCCCCATAAAAGTTCATTAGTTTCGAATCATAATTTCGTTTGAAATAAACAGTGCTGGTCAAAACTATAACGTAAATTATTTCTTTGAGACGAAATTTAAAGTTTTCATTAAGTTTTATACAAGTTTACTCTATTCTAAGTAAAGGAGTAATCAGGATAAATTGCTTTTATCTAGAGTAATATATAATTTGCAGTTTTCAGCCAGAATAAGACGTTTTTAATCTTTTTAATGTAAGTTTTCGTGTTCAAAACAAAGGATCGTCTAAAATAAGCAGTTTTTGTCCAGACTGAAACGTAATTCGAATTTCTGTGCCTAAATAAGGGGTTTTCAGTTTCTTTGATGTAAGGTTTCTTGTTTGTAACAATGAATTAACAAAAATAATTGGTTTTTATCCAAACTGTGGCATGAATCAGCTTTAAGACTATAACGCAAATCTTTTGTTTTGTGCTAAAATAAGACGTTTTTAGTCAGTTTGATATAAGCTTTCTTGTTCAAAGCAAAATATTGTCGAAAATCAACCGTTTTTGTCTAAACTGAAACAAAATTCGGTGGTTTGTGTCCGAATACAAAGTTTTCAGATTCTTTAATGTTAGGTTTGCTGCTTCTAACAAAGAATCAACGAAAATATTTTGTTTTAATACAAACTGCAATATAAAATGTCTTTATAGGACAAAACATGATGTTTGGCATCTGTTTATTAAAAATTTACTCGTTTGGAAGCATAGAATCATTCCAAATAAGCTATTCTCGTCGAAACTATAATGTAATTAGTATTTTGTGCTAGAATACAGCGTTTTTGTTAGATTTATTAACAATTTTGTCTATTTTAAGCAATGAAACGAATAGGATTAGCTGCCTTTATCCAAAGTGATACATAAATTGCTCTTTTATGCCAGATTAATACGTTTTTAGTCTGTTCGATGTAAGTTTTCTTGTTCAAAGCAAAAGGTCGTCTAAAGTAAGCCGTTTTTGTTTGAACTGATAAACAATTCAGACTGAGAGTCAACAAAAATAATTTGTTTTAATCCAAACTGATAATTTTTGACCCTATAAGAGTCCTATAAGAGTCCGAGATACGCCGTTCTCGTCAAGTCTATAACGTAATTCGCTTTTTTGTGTCAGAATACGACGTTTTCTGTCTGTTTAATATAAGTTTTTAATAATAATAATAATAATAATAACAATAATAATAATAATAATAATAACAATAATAATAATAATAATAATAATAATAATAATAATAGTAATAATAATAATAATAATAATAATAATAATAATAATAATAATAATAATGATAATAATACTTATAATAATGAATTTCTTTCTAAATTAAAGCTTAGTTTTTCTAAGCAAAAATGATGCTTATTTTGTGTGTTATATGAGCGTTTTCTCATTTCTATGCAAGAGATCATCTGTGATCTGTGTTTTTAGGCAAGAAATTGAATAAAATTAATAACTCATTTTAAAACTGGTATAAAAACATTTACTATACAAAAGTTAATAATAATAATAATAATAATAATAATAATAATAATAATAATAATAATAATAATAATAATAATAATAATAATAATAATAGTAATAGTAATAATAATAATAATAATAGTAATAATGATAATAATACTTATAATAATGAATTTCTTTCTAAATTAAAGCTTAGTTTTTCTAAGCAAAAATGATGCTTATTTTGTGTGTTATATGAGCGCTTTCTCATTTCTAAGCAAGAAATCATCTGTGATCTGTATTTTTAGGAAAGAAATTGTCTAAAATTAATAACTCATTTCAAAACTGGTATAAAAACATTTACTATACAAAAGTTAATAATAATAATAATAACAATAATAATAATAATAATAATAATAATAATAATAATAATAATAATAATAATAATAATAATAATAATAATAATAATAAAAATAATAATAGAAATAAAAGTAAGCTTAGTTTTCTAAGCAAAAATGAAGCTTATTTTGTGTGTTATATGAGCGCTTTCTCATTTCTATGCAAGAAATCATCTGTGATCTGTATTTTTAGGCAAGAAATTGTCTAAAATTAATAACTCATTTTAAAACTGGTATAAAAACATTTACTATACAAAAGTTAATAATAATAATAATAATAGTAATAATAATAATAATAATAATAATAATAGTAATAATAATAATAATAATAATAATAATAATAATAATAATAATAATAATAATAATAATAATAATAATAACAATAATAATAATAATAATAATAATAATAATAATAGTAATAGTAACAAAAGTAATAATAATAATAATACTTTTAAAAAGGAAAAATGGAGCTTATTTTGTGTGTTACATGAGCGTTTTCTCATTTTTATGCAAAAGATCATGTGTGATCTGTGTTTTTAGGCAATCTAAGCCATTTTATAGTTTTTAATATTTAACAAAAATTTGCTTTAAAATAAAATGTTTGAAAAACCGAAATTAAACTAAATTAATTGTGTCTAACACTTTAGTAGAGGAAAATGGAGAGACATAAAAGTCACTAAAGTCTTAAAGTTGTCTTTAGTCGTCATATTAATAACAATAACATTTATAATAACAATACTAGTAGTACTAAATTTGCTTATATGCAAGCGCTTAATTAAGGTAACAGTTTTTTTGTTTTTTGCCTATATCTCGAAAACAGTTACTCCTATCAATTTTTACTTTTTCACCAAAATTAAAGGTGATAAAATTTCCTACAAAATAGTTATTTGCATTTTTCATGTAGAACTAACCATAAGCGAGATATAAGTTTGAAAATAATTATTAATTAAAAAAAAGTGTTTTAACAGAAAATGTCTTGTGATTTAAAATACACTTAATTTGTTGGGTCCAATACTTTATTAGAAGAAAAAGGAGGTGACATAAAAGTCACTGAAGTCTTCAGAGTCGTTTTTAAATGCTGCATTTTTGACTTCGTCTCAAACATTGAAAACTGAATTACATTTTTGTTCAGTAACAGTTACAGTTTTCTTATTGGTTTTTTGCTTATATCTCGAAAACAGTTACTCCTATCAAATTTTATCTTTCTTTCAAAATTAAAGCCGATAAAATTTCCAACAAAATAGTTATTTACATTTTTCTTGTAGGACCAAGCATAAACGAGTTATAGAGTTGGATATAAATAATATTTAACAAAAATTTGCTTTAAAATAAAATGCTTGAAAAACCGGAATTAAACTAAATTAATTGTGTCTAACACTTTAGTAGAGGAAAAAGGAGAAGACATAAAAGTCACTAAATGTTTCAGAGTCGTCTTTAGTCGTCATATTAATAACAATAACATTAATAATAATAATACTAATAGTACTAAATTTGCTTATATGCAAACGCTTAATTAACGTAACATTTTTTTGGTTTCTTGCTTATATCTCGAAAACAGTTACTCCTATCAATTTTTAACTTTTTTTCAAAATTAAAGCTGATAAAATTTCCTACAAAATAGTTATTTGCATTTTTTTGTAGGACCAACCATAAGCGAGTTATAGAGTTGGATATAAATAATATTTAACAAAAATTTACTTTAAAATAAAATGTTTGAAAAACCGAAATTAAACTAAATTAATTGAGTCTAACACTTTAGTAGTGGAAAAAGAAAAAGACATAAAAGTCACTAAAGGTTTCAGAGTTGTCTTTAGTTGTCATATTAATAACAATAACATTAATAATAATAATACTAATAGTACTAAATTTGCTTATATGCAAACGCTTAATTAAGGTAACAGTGTTTTGGTTTCTTGCTTATATCTCGAAAACAGTTACTCCTATCAATTTTTATCTTTTTACTAAAATTCAAGCTGATAAAATTTCCTACAAAATAGTTATTTGCATTTTTCATGTAGGACTAACCATAAGCGAGATATATGATTGAAAATAATTAATATTTAAAAAAAAAGTGCTTTAACAGAAAATGTCTTGTGATTTAAAATACACTTAATTTATTGGGTCCAATACTTTATTAGAAGAAAAAGGAAGTGACATAAAAGTCACTGAAGTCTTCAGAGTCGTTTTTAAATGCTGCAGTTTCGTCTTCGTCTCAAACATTGAAAACCGAATTACATTTTTGTTCAGTAACAGTCACAGTTTTCTTATTGGTTTTTTGCTTATATCTCGAAAACAGTTACTCCTATCAATTTTTATCTTTCTTTCAAAATTAAAGCTGATAAAATTTCCTACAAAATAGTTATTTGCATTCTGCTTGTAGGACCAACCATAAGCGAGTTATAGAGTTAGATATAAATAATATTTAACAAAAATTTGCTTTAAAATAAAATGTTTGAAAAACTGAAATTAAACTAATTTAATTGTGTCTAACACTTTAGTAGAGGAAAAAGAAGAAGACATAAAAGTCACTAGAGGTTTCAAAGTTGTCTTTAATCGTCATATTAATAACAATAACATTAATAATAATAATACTAATTGTACTAAATTTGCTTATATGCAAACGCTTAATTAAGGTAACAGTGTTTTGGTTTCTTGCTCATATCTCGAAAACAGTTACTCCTATCAATTTTTATCTATTTACTAAAATTCAAGCTGATAAAATTTCCTACAAAATAGTTAAATGCATTTTTTGTGTAGGACTAACCATAAGCGAGATATAAGATTGAAAATAATTAATATTTAAAAAAGAAGTGCTTTAACAGAAAATGTCTTGTGATTTAAAATACACTTAATTTATTAGGTCCAATACTTTATTAAAAAAAAGGGGGTGACATATAAGTCACTGAAGTCTTCAGAGTCGATTTTAAATGCTGCATTTTCGTCTTCGTCTCAAACATTGAAAACTGAATTACATTTTTGTTCTGAAACGGTAACAGTTTTTACTTTGGTTTTTTGCTTATATCTCGAAAACAGTTACTCCTATCAATTTTTATCTTTCTGTCAAAATTAAAGCTGATAAAATTTCCTACAAAATAGTTATTTGCATTTTTCTTGTAGGACCAACCATAAGCGAGTTATAGAGTTGGATATAAATAATATTTAACAAAAATTTGCTTTAAAATAAAATGTTTGAAAAACTGAAATTAAACTAATTTAATTGTGTCTAACACTTTAGTAGAGGAAAAAGAAGAAGACATAAAAGTCACTAAAGGTTTCAAAGTTGTCTTTAATCGTCATATTAATAACAATAACATTAATAATAATAATACTAATAGTACTAAATTTGCTTATATGCAAACGCTTAATTAAGGTAACAGTGTTTTGGTTTCTTGCTCATATCTCGAAAACAGTTACTCCTATCAATTTTTATCTTTTTACTAAAATTCAAGCTGATAAAATTTCCTACAAAATAGTTATTTGCATTTTTTATGTAGGGACTAACCATAAGCGAGATATAAGATTGAAAATAATTAATATTTAAAAAAGAAGTGCTTTAACAGAAAATGTCTTGTGATTTAAAATACACTTAATTTATTAGGTCCAATACTTTATTAAAAAAAAAAGGGAGTGACATATAAGTCACTGAAGTCTTCAGAGTCGATTTTAAATGCTGCATTTTCGTCTTCGTCTCAAACATTGAAAACTGAATTACATTTTTGTTCTGAAACGGTAACAGTTTTTACTTTGATTTTTTGCTTATATCTCGAAAACAGTTACTCCTATCAATTTTTATCTTTCTTTCAAAATTAAAGCTGATAACATTTCCTACAAAATAGTTTTTTGCATTTTTCTTGTAGGACCAACCATAAGCGAGTTATAAAGTTGGATATAAATAATATTTAACAAAAACTTGCTTAAAAATAAAATGTTTGAAATACTGAAATTAAACTAAATTAATTGTGTCTAACACTTTAGTAGAGAAAAAAGAAAAAGACATAAAAGTCACCAAAGTCTTCAGAATCGTTTTTAGTCGTCATATTAATAACAATAACATTAATAATAATAATACTAATAGTACTAAATCTGCTTATATGCAAGCGCTTTATTAAGGTAACAGTTTTTTGGTTTCTTGCTTATATCTCGAAAACAGTTACTCCTATGAATTTTTGTCTTTCTTTCAAAATTAAAGCTGATAAAATATTCTACAAAATAGTTATTTGCATTTTTCTTGTAGGACCAACCATAAGCGAGTTATAGAGTTGGATATAAATAATATTTAACAAAAATTTGCTTTAAAATAAAATGTTTGAAAAACTAAAATTAAACTAATTTAACTGTGTCTAACACTCTAGTAGAGAAAAAAGGAAAAGACATAAAAGTCACTAAGGGTTTCAGAGTTGTCTTTAGTTGTCATATTAATAACAATAACATTAATAATAATAATACTAATAGTACTAAATTTGCTTATATGCAAACGCTTAATTAAGGTAACAGTGTTTTGGTTTCTTGCTTATATCTCGAAAACAGTTACTCCTATCAATTTTTATATTTTTACTAAAATTCAAGCTGATAAAATTTCCTACAAAATAGTTATTTGCATTTTTCATGTAGGATTAACCATAAGCGAGATATATGATTGAAAATAATTAATATTTAAAAAAAAAATGCTTTAACAGAAAATGTCTTGTGATTTAAAATACACTTAATTTATTGGGTCCAATACTTTATTAGAAGAAAAAGGAAGTGACATAAAAGTCACTGAAGTCTTCAGAGTCGTTTTTAAATGCTGCAGTTTCGTCTTCGTCTCAAACATTGAAAACCGAATTACATTTTTGTTCAGTAACAGTCACAGTTTTCTTATTGGTTTTTTGCTTATATCTCGAAAACAGTTACTCCTATCAATTTTTATCTTTCTTTCAAAATTAAAGCTGATAAAATTTCCTACAAAATAGTTATTGGCATTTTTCTTGTAGGACCAACCATAAGCGAGTTATAGAGTTGGATATAAATATTATTTAACAAAAATTTGCTTTAAAATAAAATGTTTGAAAAACTGAAATTAAACTAATTTAATTGTGTCTAACACTTTAGTAGAGGAAAAAGAAGAAGACATAAAAGTCACTAGAGGTTTCAAAGTTGTCTTTAATCGTCATATTAATAACAATAACATTAATAATAATAATACTAATAGTACTAAATTTGCTTATATGCAAACGCTTAATTAAGGTAACAGTGTTTTGGTTTCTTGCTCATATTTCGAAAACAGTTACTCCTATCAATTTTTATCTTATTACTAAAATTCAAGCTGATAAAATTTCCTACAAAATAGTTATTTGCATTTTTTATGTAGGACTAACCATAAGCGAGATATAAGATTGAAAATAATTAATATTTAAAAAAGAATTGCTTTAACAGAAAATGTCTTGTGATTTAAAATACACTTAATTTATTAGGTCCAATACTTTATTAAAAAAAAAGGGAGTGACATATAAGTCACTGAAGTCTTCAGAGTCGATTTTAAATGCTGCATTTTCGTCTTCGTCTCAAACATTGAAAACTGAATTACATTTTTGTTCTGAAACGGTAACAGTTTTTACTTTGGTTTTTTGCTTATATCTCGAAAACAGTTACTCCTATCAATTTTTATCTTTCTCTCAAAATTAAAGCTGATAACATTTCCTACAAAATAGTTATTTGCATTTTTCTTGTAGGACCAACCATAAGCGAGTTATAAAGTTGGATATAAATAATATTTAACAAAAACTTGCTTAAAAATAAAATGTTTGAAATACTGAAATTAAACTAAATTAATTGTGTCTAACACTTTAGTAGAGAAAAAAGAAAAAGACATAAAAGTCACCAAAGTCTTCAGAATCGTTTTTAGTCGTCATATTAATAACAATAACATTAATAATAATAATACTAATAGTACTAAATCTGCTTATATGCAAGCGCTTTATTAAGGTAACAGTTTTTTGGTTTCTTGCTTATATCTCGAAAACAGTTACTCCTATGAATTTTTGTCTTTCTTTCAAAATTAAAGCTGATAAAATATTCTACAAAATAGTTATTTGCATTTTTTTTGTAGGACCAACCATAAGCGAGTTATAGAGTTGGATATAAATAATATTTAACAAAAATTTGCTTTAAAATAAAATGTTTGAAAAACTGAAATTAAACTAATTTAACTGTGTCTAACACTTTAGTAGAGAAAAAAGGAAAAGACATAAAAGTCACTAAAGGCTTCAGAGTTGTCTTTAGTTGTCATATTAATAACAATAACATTAATAATAATAATACTAATAGTACTAAATTTGCTTATATGTAAACGCTTAATTAAGGTAACAGTGTTTTGGTTTCTTGCTTATATCTCGAAAACAGTTACTCCTATCAATTTTTATCTTTTTACTAAAATTCAAGCTGATAAAATTTCCTACAAAATAGTTATTTGCATTTTTCATGTAGGACTAACCATAAGCGAGATATATGATTGAAAGTAATTAATATTTAAAAAAAAAGTGCTTTAACAGAAAATGTCTTGTGATTTAAAATACACTTAATTTATTGGGTCCAATACTTTATTAGAAGAAAAAGGAAGTGACATAAAAGTCACTTAAGTCTTCAGAGTCGTTTTTAAATGCTGCAGTTTCGTCTTCGTCTCAAACATTGAAAACCGAATTACATTTTTGTTCAGTAACAGTCACAGTTTTCTTATTGGTTTTTTGCTTATATCTCGAAAACAGTTACTCCTATCAATTTTTATCTTTTTTTCAAAATTAAAGCTGATAAAATTTCCTACAAAATAGTTATTTGCATTTTTCTTGTAGGACCAACCATAAGCGAGTTATAGAGTTGGATATAAATAATATTTAACAAAAATTTGCTTTAAAATAAAATGTTTGAAAAACTGAAATTAAACTAATTTAATTGTGTCTAACACTTTATTAAAGGAAAAAGAAGAAGACATAAAAGTCACTAAAGGTTTCAAAGTTGTCTTTAATCGTCATATTAATAACAATAACATTAATAATAATAATACTAATAGTACTAAATTTGCTTATATGCAAACGCTTAATTAAGGTAACAGTGTTTTGGTTTCTTGCTCATATCTCGAAAACAGTTACTCCTATCAATTTTTATCTTTTTACTAAAATTCAAGCTGATAAAATTTCCTACAAAATAGTTATTTGCATTTTTTATGTAGGACTAACCATAAGCGAGATATAAGATTGAAAATAATTAATATTTAAAAAAGAAGTGCTTTAACAGTAAATGTCTTGTGATTTAAAATACACTTAATTTATTAAGTCCAATACTTTATTAGAAAAAAAAGGGAGTGACATATAAGTCACTGAAGTCTTCAGAGTCGATTTTAAATGCTGCATTTTCGTCTTCGTCTCAAACATTGAATACTGAATTACATTTTTGTTCTGAAACGGTAACAGTTTTTACTTTGGTTTTTTGCTTATATCTCGAAAACAGTTACGCCTATCAATTTTTATCTTTTTTTCAAAATTAAAGCTGATAACATTTCCTACAAAATAGTTATTTGCATTTTTCTTGTAGGACCAACCATAAGCGAGTTATAAAGTTGGATATAAATAATATTTAACAAAAACTTGCTTAAAAATAAAATGTTTGAAATACTGAAATTAAACTAAATTAATTGTGTCTAACACTTTAGTAGAGAAAAAAGAAAAAGACATAAAAGTCACCAAAGTCTTCAGAATCGTTTTTAGTCGTCATATTAATAACAATAACATTAATAATAATAATACTAATAGTACTAAATCTGCTTATATGCAAGCGCTTTATTAAGGTAACAGTTTTTTGGTTTCTTGCTTATATCTCGAAAACAGTTACTCCTATGAATTTTTGTCTTTCTTTCAAAATTAAAGCTGATAAAATATTCTACAAAATAGTTATTTGCATTTTTCTTGTAGGACCAACCATAAGCGAGTTATAGAGTTGGATATAAATAATATTTAACAAAAATTTGCTTTAAAATAAAATGTTTGAAAAACTGAAATTAAACTAATTTAACTGTGTCTAACACTTTAGTAGAGAAAAAAGGAAAAGACATAAAAGTCACTAAGGGTTTCAGAGTTGTCTTTAGTTGTCATATTAATAACAATAACATTAATAATAATAATACTAATAGTACTAAATTTGCTTATATGCAAACGCTTAATTAAGGTAACAGTGTTTTGGTTTCTTGCTTATATCTCGAAAACAGTTACTCCTATCAATTTTTATCTTTTTACTAAAATTCAAGCTGATAAAATTTCCTACAAAATAGTTATTTGCATTTTTCATGTAGGATTAACCATAAGCGAGATATATGATTGAAAATAATTAATATTTAAAAAAAAATGCTTTAACAGAAAATGTCTTTTGATTTCAAATACACTTAATTTATTGGGTCCAATACTTTATTAGAAGAAAAAGGAAGTGACATAAAAGTCACTGAAGTCTTCAGAGTCGTTTTTAAATGCTGCAGTTTCGTCTTCGTCTCAAACATTGAAAACCGAATTACATTTTTGTTCAGTAACAGTCACAGTTTTCTTATTGGTTTTTTGCTTATATCTCGAAAACAGTTACTCCTATCAATTTTTATCTTTCTTTCAAAATTAAAGCTGATAAAATTTCCTACAAAATAGTTATTGGCATTTTTCTTGTAGGACCAACCATAAGCGAGTTATAGAGTTGGATATAAATATCATTTAACAAAAATTTGCTTTAAAATAAAATGTTTGAAAAACTGAAATTAAACTAATTTAATTGTGTCTAACACTTTAGTAGAGGAAAAAGAAGAAGACATAAAAGTCACTAGAGGTTTCAAAGTTGTCTTTAATCGTCATATTAATAACAATAACATTAATAATAATAATACTAATAGTACTAAATTTGCTTATATGCAAACGCTTAATTAAGGTAACAGTGTTTTGGTTTCTTGCTCATATTTCGAAAACAGTTACTCCTATCAATTTTTATCTTATCACTAAAATTCAAGCTGATAAAATTTCCTACAAAATAGTTATTTGCATTTTTCTTGTAGGACCAACCATAAGCGAGTTATAAAGTTGGATATAAATAATATTTAACAAAAACTTGCTTAAAAATAAAATGTTTGAAATACTGAAATTAAACTAAATTAATTGTGTCTAACACTTTAGTAGAGAAAAAAGAAAAAGACATAAAAGTCACCAAAGTCTTCAAAATCGTTTTTAGTCGTCATATTAATAACAATAACATTAATAATAATAATACTAATAGTACTAAATCTGCTTATATGCAAGCGCTTTATTAAGGTAACAGTTTTTTGGTTTCTTGCTTATATCTCGAAAACAGTTACTCCTATGAATTTTTGTCTTTCTTTCAAAATTAAAGCTGATAAAATATTCTACAAAATAGTTATTTGCATTTTTCTTGTAGGACCAACCATAAGCGAGTTATAGAGTTGGATATAAATAATACATAACAAAAATTTGCTTTAAAATAAAATGTTTGAAAAACTGAAATTAAACTAATTTAACTGTGTCTAACACTTTAGTAGAGGAAAAAGAAAAAGACATAAAAGTCACTAAAGGTTTCGGAGTTGTCTTTAGTTGTCATATTAATAACAATAACATTAATAATAATAATACTAATAGTACTAAATTTGCTTATATGCAAACGCTTAATTAAGGTAACAGAGTTTTGGTTTCTTGCTCATATCTCGAAATCAGTTACTCCTATCAATTTTTATCTTTTTACTAAAATTCAAGCTGATAAAATTTCCTACAAAATAGTTATTTGCATTTTTCATGTAGGACCAACCATAAGCGAGTTATAGAGTTGGATATAAATAATATTTAACAAAAATTTGCTTTAAAATAAAATGTTTGAAAAACTGAAATTAAACTAATTTAATTGTGTCTAACACTTTATTAAAGGAAAAAGAAGAAGACATAAAAGTCACTAAAGGTTTCAAAGTTGTCTTTAATCGTCATATTAATAACAATAACATTAATAATAATAATACTAATAGTACTAAATTTGCTTATATGCAAACGCTTAATTAAGGTAACAGTGTTTTGGTTTCTTGCTCATATCTCGAAAACAGTTACTCCTATCAATTTTTATCTTTTTACTAAAATTCAAGCTGATAAAATTTCCTACAAAATAGTTATTTGCATTTTTTATGTAGGACTAACCATAAGCGAGATATAAGATTGAAAATAATTAATATTTAAAAAAGAAGTGCTTTAACAGTAAATGTCTTGTGATTTAAAATACACTTAATTTATTAAGTCCAATACTTTATTAGAAAAAAAAGGGAGTGACATATAAGTCACTGAAGTCTTCAGAGTCGATTTTAAATGCTGCATTTTCGTCTTCGTCTCAAACATTGAATACTGAATTACATTTTTGTTCTGAAACGGTAACAGTTTTTACTTTGGTTTTTTGCTTATATCTCGAAAACAGTTACGCCTATCAATTTTTATCTTTTTTTCAAAATTAAAGCTGATAACATTTCCTACAAAATAGTTATTTGCATTTTTCTTGTAGGACCAACCATAAGCGAGTTATAAAGTTGGATATAAATAATATTTAACAAAAACTTGCTTAAAAATAAAATGTTTGAAATACTGAAATTAAACTAAATTAATTGTGTCTAACACTTTAGTAGAGAAAAAAGAAAAAGACATAAAAGTCACCAAAGTCTTCAGAATCGTTTTTAGTCGTCATATTAATAACAATAACATTAATAATAATACTAATAGTACTAAATCTGCTTATATGCAAGCGCTTTATTAAGGTAACAGTTTTTTGGTTTCTTGCTTATATCTCGAAAACAGTTACTCCTATGAATTTTTGTCTTTCTTTCAAAATTAAAGCTGATAAAATATTCTACAAAATAGTTATTTGCATTTTTCTTGTAGGACCAACCATAAGCGAGTTATAGAGTTGGATATAAATAATATTTAACAAAAATTTGCTTTAAAATAAAATGTTTGAAAAACTGAAATTAAACTAATTTAACTGTGTCTAACACTTTAGTAGAGAAAAAAGGAAAAGACATAAAAGTCACTAAGGGTTTCAGAGTTGTCTTTAGTTGTCATATTAATAACAATAACATTAATAATAATAATACTAATAGTACTAAATTTGCTTATATGCAAACGCTTAATTAAGGTAACAGTGTTTTGGTTTCTTGCTTATATCTCGAAAACAGTTACTCCTATCAATTTTTATCTTTTTACTAAAATTCAAGCTGATAAAATTTCCTACAAAATAGTTATTTGCATTTTTCATGTAGGATTAACCATAAGCGAGATATATGATTGAAAATAATTAATATTTAAAAAAAAAATGCTTTAACAGAAAATGTCTTTTGATTTCAAATACACTTAATTTATTGGGTCCAATACTTTATTAGAAGAAAAAGGAAGTGACATAAAAGTCACTGAAGTCTTCAGAGTCGTTTTTAAATGCTGCAGTTTCGTCTTCGTCTCAAACATTGAAAACCGAATTACATTTTTGTTCAGTAACAGTCACAGTTTTCTTATTGGTTTTTTGCTTATATCTCGAAAACAGTTACTCCTATCAATTTTTATCTTTCTTTCAAAATTAAAGCTGATAAAATTTCCTACAAAATAGTTATTGGCATTTTTCTTGTAGGACCAACCATAAGCGAGTTATAGAGTTGGATATAAATATCATTTAACAAAAATTTGCTTTAAAATAAAATGTTTGAAAAACTGAAATTAAACTAATTTAATTGTGTCTAACACTTTAGTAGAGGAAAAAGAAGAAGACATAAAAGTCACTAGAGGTTTCAAAGTTGTCTTTAATCGTCATATTAATAACAATAACATTAATAATAATAATACTAATAGTACTAAATTTGCTTATATGCAAACGCTTAATTAAGGTAACAGTGTTTTGGTTTCTTGCTCATATTTCGAAAACAGTTACTCCTATCAATTTTTATCTTATCACTAAAATTCAAGCTGATAAAATTTCCTACAAAATAGTTATTTGCATTTTTCTTGTAGGACCAACCATAAGCGAGTTATAAAGTTGGATATAAATAATATTTAACAAAAACTTGCTTAAAAATAAAATGTTTGAAATACTGAAATTAAACTAAATTAATTGTGTCTAACACTTTAGTAGAGAAAAAAGAAAAAGACATAAAAGTCACCAAAGTCTTCAAAATCGTTTTTAGTCGTCATATTAATAACAATAACATTAATAATAATAATACTAATAGTACTAAATCTGCTTATATGCAAGCGCTTTATTAAGGTAACAGTTTTTTGGTTTCTTGCTTATATCTCGAAAACAGTTACTCCTATGAATTTTTGTCTTTCTTTCAAAATTAAAGCTGATAAAATATTCTACAAAATAGTTATTTGCATTTTTCTTGTAGGACCAACCATAAGCGAGTTATAGAGTTGGATATAAATAATACATAACAAAAATTTGCTTTAAAATAAAATGTTTGAAAAACTGAAATTAAACTAATTTAACTGTGTCTAACACTTTAGTAGAGGAAAAAGAAAAAGACATAAAAGTCACTAAAGGTTTCGGAGTTGTCTTTAGTTGTCATATTAATAACAATAACATTAATAATAATAATACTAATAGTACTAAATTTGCTTATATGCAAACGCTTAATTAAGGTAACAGTGTTTTGGTTTCTTGCTCATATCTCGAAATCAGTTACTCCTATCAATTTTTATCTTTTTACTAAAATTCAAGCTGATAAAATTTCCTACAAAATAGTTATTTGCATTTTTCATGTAGGACTAACCATAAGCGAGATATAAGTTTGAAAATAATTAATATTTAAAAAAAAGTGCTTTAACAGAAAATGTCTTGTGATTTAAAATACACTTAATTTATTAGGTCCAATACTTTATTAGAAGAAAAAGGGAGTGACA
Source organism: Tribolium castaneum (assembly GCF_031307605.1). NCBI lineage: Eukaryota > Metazoa > Arthropoda > Insecta > Coleoptera > Tenebrionidae > Tribolium > Tribolium castaneum. Next base: position 16,698,764 of record NC_087399.1, read on the forward strand.
TATAAGTCACTGAAGTCTTCAGAGTCGATTGTAAATGCTGCATTTTCGTCTTCGTCTCAAACATTGAAAACTGAATTACATTTTTGTTCTGAAACGGTAACAGTTTTCACTTTGGTTTTTTGCTTATATCTCGAAAACAATTACTCCTATCATTTTTTATTTTTTTTTCAAAAGAAAGCTGATAAAATTTCCTACAAAATAGTTATTTGCATTTTTCTTGTAGGACCAACCATAAGCGAGTTATAAAGTTGGATATAAATAATATTTAACAAAAACTTGCTTAAAAATTAAATGTGTGAAATACTGAAATTAAACTAAATTAATTGTGTCTAACACTTTAGTAGAGAAAAAAGAAAAAGACATAAAAGTCACCAAAGTCTTCAGAATCGTTTTTAGTCGTCATATTAATAACAATAACATTAATAATAATAATACTAATAGTACTAAATTTGCTTATATGCAAGCGCTTTATTAAGGTAACAGTTTTTTGGTTTCTTGCTTATATCTCGAAAACAGTTACTCCTATCAATTTTTATCTTTTTACTAAAATTAAAGCTGATAAAATTTCCTACAAAATAGTTATTTGCATTTTTCTTGTAGGACCAAGCATAAGCGAGTTATAGAGATGGATATAAATAATATTTAACAAAAATTTGCTTTAAAATAAAATGTTTGAAATACTGAAATTAAACTAAATTAATTGTGTCTAACACTTTAGTAGAGGAAAAAGAAGAAGACATAAAAGTCACTAAAGGTTTCAGAGTCGTCTTTAGTCGTCATATTATTAACAATAACATTAATAATAATAATACTATTAGTACTAAATTAGCTTATATGCAAACGCTTAATTAAGGTAACAGTTTTTTGGTTTCTTGCTTATATCTCGAAAACAGTTACTCCTATCAATTTTTATCTTTTTTTATTTTTATATCAAATTTTTGTTAACGATTATTTATATCCAACTCTATAACTCGCTTATAGTTGGTCCTACAAAAAAATGCAAAAAACTGTTTTGTAAAAAATTTTATCCGCTTTAATTTTGAAGGAAAGATAAAAATTGATAGGAGTAACTGTCTTCGAGATATAAGCAAAAAACCAAAGTGAAAACTGTAACAGTTACTAAACAAAAATGTAATTCAGTATTTAATGTTTGAGACGAAGACGAAAATGTAGCATTTACTGTCACCTCCTTTTTCTTCTAATTAAGTATTGGACCCAATAAATTAAGTGTATTTTAAATCACAAGACATTTTCTGTTAAAGCACATTTTTTTTAATTATTAATTATTTTCAAACTTATATCTTGCTTATGGTTAGTTCTACATGAAAAATGCAAATAACGATTTTGAAGGAAATTTTATCAGCTTTAATTTTGGTGAAAAGGTAAAAACTGATAGGAGTAACTGTTTTCGAGATATAAGCAAACAACAAAAAAACTGTTACCTTAATTAAGCGCTTGCATATAAGCAAATTTAGTACTAATAGTATTGTTATTATTAATGTTATTGTTATTAATATGACGACTAAAGACGATTCTGAAGAGTTTAGTGACTTTTATGTCTCCTCCTTTTTCCTCTACTAAAGTGTTAGACACAATTAATTTAGTTTAATTTCGGTTTTTCAAACATTTTATTTTAAAGCAAATTTTTGTTTAATATTATTTATATCCAACTCTATAACTTGCTTATGCTTGGTCCTACAAGAAAAATGTAAATAACTATTTTGGTGTTTTTGAGATATAAGCAAAAAACCAAAGTGAAAACTGTTACAGTTACTTAACAAAAATGTAATTCAGTTTTCAATGTTTGAGACGAAGACGAAAATGCAGCATTTAAAAACGACTCTGAAGACTTCAGTGACTTTTATGTCACCTCCTTTTTCTTCTAATAAAGTATTGGACTCAATAAATTAAGTGTATTTTAAATCACAAGACATTTTCTGTTAAAGCACTTTTTTTTTAAATATTAATTATTTTCAAACTTATATTTCGCTTATGGTTAGTCCTACATAAAAAATGCAAATAAATATTTTGTAGGAAATTTTATCAGCTTTAATTTTAGTAAAAAGATAACAATTGATAGGAGTAACTCTTTTTGAGATATAAGCAAGAAACTGTTACCTTAATTAACCGCTTGCATATAAGCAAATTTAGTAATATTAGTATTATTATTATTAATGTTATTGTTATTAATATGACGACTAAAAACGACTCTCAAGACTTTGGTGACTTTTATGTCTTCTCTTTTTTCCTCTACTAAAGTGTTAGTCTTAATTAATTTAGTTTAATTTCGATTTTCAAACATTTTATTTATTTTTATTTTTATAGGAGTAACTGTTTTCGAGATATAAGCAAGAAACCAAAAAACTGTTACCTTAATTAAGCGTTTGCATATAAGCAAATTTAGTACTATTAGTATTATTATTATTAATGTTATTGTTATTAATATGACGACTAAAGACGACTCTGAAACATTTAGTGACTTTTATGTCTTTTCCTTTTTCCTCTACTAAAGTGTTAGACACAATTAATTTAGTTTAATTCCGGTTTTTCAAGCATTTTATTTTAAAGCAAATTTTTGTTAAATATTATTTATATCCAACTCTATAACTCGTTTATTCTTGGTCCTACAAAAAAAATGTAAATAACTATTTTGTTCGAAATTTTATCAGCTTTAATTTTGAAAGAAAGATAAAATTTGATAGGAGTAACTGTTTTCGAGATATAAGCAAAAAACCAATAAGAAAACTATAACTGTAACTGAACAAAAATGTAATTCAGTTTTCAATGTTTGAGACGAAGACAAAAATGCAGCATTTAAAAACGACTCTGAAGACTTCAGTGACTTTTATGTTACCTCCTTTTTCTTCTAATAAAGTATTGGACCCAATAAATTAAGTGTATTTTAAATCACAAGACATTTTCTGTTAAAACACTTTTTTTAAATTATTAATTATTTTCAAACTTATATCTCGCTTATGGTTAGTTCTACATGAAAAATGCAAATAACTATTTTGTAGGAAATTTTATCACCTTTAATTTTGGTGAAAAAGTAAAAATTGTTAGGAGTAACTGTTTTCGAGATATAAGCAAAAAACAAAAAAACTGTTACCTTAAGTAAGCGCTTGCATATAAGCAAATTTAGTACTACTAGTATTGTTATTATAAATGTTATTGTTATTAATATGACAACTAAAGACAACTCTAAGACTTTAGTGACTTTTATGTCTCCTCCTTTTTCCTCTACTAAAGTGTTAGACACAATTAATTTAGTTTAATTTCAGTTTTTCAAACATTTTATTTTAAAGCAAATTTTTGTTAAATATTAAAAACTATAAAATGGGTTAGATTGCCTAAAAACACAGATCACACATGATCTTTTGCATAGAAATGAGAAAACGCTCATGTAACACACAAAATAAGCTCCATTTTTCCTTATTAAAAGTATTATTATTATTATTACTTATGTTACTATTACTTTTATTATTATTATTATTATTATTATTATTATTATTATTATTATTATTATTATTATTATTATTATTATTATTATTATTATTATTACTATTATTTTTATTATTATTATTATTATTATTATTATTATTATTAATTTTATTATTATTAAAAACTGATTATAACTTTTGTATAGTAAATGTTTTTTCTTTCTCTACAAGAAAAATGCAAATAACTATTTTGTAGGAAATTTTATCAGCTTTAATTTTGAAAAAAAGACAAAAATTCATAGGAGTAACTGTTTTCGAGATATAAGCAAGAAACCAAAAAACTGTTACCTTAATAAAGCGCTTGCATATAAGCAGATTTAGTACTATTAGTATTATTATTATTAATGTTATTGTTATTAATATGACGACTAAAAACGATTCTGAAGACTTTGGTGACTTTTATGTATTTTTCTTTTTTCTCTACTAAAGTGTTAGACACAATTAATTTAGTTTAATTTCAGTATTTCAAACATTTTATTTTTAAGCAAGTTTTTGTTAAATATTATTTATATCCAACTTTATAACTCGCTTATGGTTGGTCCTACAAGAAAAATGCAAATAACTATTTTGTAGGAAATGTTATCAGCTTTAATTTTGAAAGAAAGATAAAAATTGATAGGAGTAACTGTTTTCGAGATATAAGCAAAAAACCAATGTAAAAACTGTTACCGTTTCAGAACAAAAATGTAATTCAGTTTTCAATGTTTGGGACGAAGACGAAAATGCAGCATTTAAAATCGACTCTGAAGACTTCAGTGACTTATATGTCACCCCCTTTTTTTCTAATAAAGTATTGGACCTAATAAATTAAGTGTATTTTAAATCACAAGACATTTTCTGTTAAAGCACTTCTTTTTTAAATATTAATTATTTTCAATCTTATATCTCGCTTATGGTTAGTCCTACATAAAAAATGCAAATAATTATTTTGTAGGAAATTTTATCAGCTTGAATTTTAGTAAAAAGATAAAAGTTGATAGGAGTAACTGTTTTCGAGATATGAGCAAGAAACCAAAACACTGTTACCTTAATTAAGCGTTTGCATATAAGCAAATTTAGTACTATTAGTATTATTATTATTAATGTTATTGTTATTAATATGACGATTAAAGACAACTTTGAAACCTTTAGTGACTTTTATGTCTTCTTCTTTTTCCTCTACTAAAGTGTTAGACACAATTAAATTAGTTTAATTTCAGTTTTTCAAACATTTTATTTTAAAGCAAATTTTTGTTAAATATTATTTATATCCAACTCTATAACTCGCTTATGGTTGGTCCTACAAGAAAAATGCAAATAACTATTTTGTAAGAAATTTTATCAGCTTTAATTTTGACAGAAAGATAAAAATTGATAGGAGTAACTGTTTTCGAGATATAAGCAAAAAACCAATAAGAAAACTGTGACTGTTATGAACAAAAATGTAATTCAGTTTTCAATGTTTGAGACGAAGACGAAACTGCAGCATTTAAAAACGACTCTGAAGACTTCAGTGACTTTTATGTCACTTCCTTTTTCTTCTAATAAAGTATTGGACCCAATAAATTAAGTGTATTTTAAATCACAAGACATTTTCTGTTAAAGCACTTTTTTTTTAAATATTAATTATTTTCAATCATATATCTCGCTTATGGTTAGTCCTACATGAAAAATGCAAATAACTATTTTATAGGAAATTTTATCAGCTTGAATTTTAGTAAAAAGATAAAAATTGATAGGAGTAACTGTTTTCGAGATATAAGCAAGAAACCAAAACACTGTTACCTTAATTAAGCGTTTGCATATAAGCAAATTTAGTACTATTAGTATTATTATTATTAATGTTATTGTTATTAATATGACAACTAAAGACAACTCTGAAACCTTTAGTGACTTTTATGTCTTTTCCTTTTTCCTCTACTAAAGTGTTAGACACAATTAAATTAGTTTAATTTCAGTTTTTCAAACATTTTATTTTAAAGCAAATTTTTGTTAAAAAGTATTTATATCCAACTCTATAACTCGCTTATGGTTGGTCCTACAAGAAAAATGCAAATAACTATTTTGTAGGAAATTTTATCAGCTTTAATTTTAAAAAAAAGACAAAAATTCATAGGAGTAACTGTTTTCGAGATATAAGCAAGAAACCAAAAAACTGTTACCTTAATAAAGCGCTTGCATATAAGCAGATTTAGTACTATTAGTATTATTATTATTAATGTTATTGTTATTAATATGACGACTAAAAACGATTCTGAAAACTTTGGTGATTTTTGTCTTTTTCTTTTTTCTCTACTAAAGTGTTAGACACAATTAATTTAGTTTAATTTCAGTATTTCAAACATTTTATTTTTAAGCAAGTTTTTGTTAAATATTATTTATATCCAACTTTATAACTCGCTTATGGTTGGTCCCACAAGAAAAATGCAAATAACTATTTTGTAGGAAATGTTATCAGCTTTAATTTTGAAAGAAAGATAAAAATTGATAGGAGTAACTGTTTTCGAGATATGAGCAAGAAACCAAAACACTGTTACCTTAATTAAGCGTTTGCATATAAGCAAATTTAGTACTATTAGTATTATTATTATTAATGTTATTGTTATTAATATGACGATTAAAGACAACTTTGAAACCTTTAGTGACTTTTATGTCTTCTTCTTTTTCCTCTACTAAAGTGTTAGACACAATTAAATTAGTTTAATTTCAGTTTTTCAAACATTTTATTTTAAAGCAAATTTTTGTTAAATATTATTTATATCCAACTCTATAACTCGCTTATGGTTGGTCGTACAAGAAAAATGCAAATAACTATTTTGTAGGAAATTTTATCAGCTTTAATTTTGAAAGAAAGATAAAAATTGATAGGAGTAACTGTTTTCGAGATATAAGCAAAAAACCAATAAGAAAACTGTGACTGTTACTGAACAAAAATGTAATTCGGTTTTCAATGTTTGAGACGAAGACGAAACTGCAGCATTTAAAAACGACTCTGAAGACTTCAGTGACTTTTATGTCACTTCCTTTTTCTTCTAATAAAGTATTGGACCCAATAAATTAAGTGTATTGTAAATCACGAGACATTTTCTGTTAAAGCACTTTTTTTTTAAATTTTAATTATTTTCAATCATATATCTCGCTTATGGTTAGTCCTACATGAAAAATGCAAATAACTATTTTGTAGGAAATTTTATCAGCTTGAATTTTAGTAAAAAGATAAAAATTGATAGGAGTAACTGTTTTCGAGATATAAGCAAGAAACCAAAACACTGTTACCTTAATTAAGCGTTTGCATATAAGCAAATTTAGAACTATTAGTATTATTATTATTAATGTTATTGTTATTAATATGACAACTAAAGACAACTCTGAAACTTTAAGTGACTTTTATGTCTTTTCGTTTTTTCTCTACTAAAGTGTTAGACACAGTAAAATTAGTTTAATTTCAGTATTTCAAACGTTTTATTTTAATGCAAATTTTTGTTAAATATTATTTATATCCAACTCTATAACTCGCTTATGGTTGGTCCTACAAGAAAAATGCAAATAACTATTTTGTAGAATATTTTATCAGCTTTAATTTTGAAAAAAAGACAAAAATTCATAGGAGTAACTGTTTTCGAGATATAAGCAAGAAACCAAAAAACTGTTACCTTAATAAAGCGCTTGCATATAAGCAGATTTAGTACTATTAGTATTATTATTATTAATGTTATTGTTATTAATATGACGACTAAAAACGATTCTGAAGACTTTGGTGACTTTTATGTCTTTTTCTTTTTTCTCTACTAAAGTGTTAGACACAATTAATATAGTTTAATTTCAGTTTTTCAAACATCTTATTTTTAAGCAAGTTTTTGTTAAATATTATTTATATCCAACTTTATAACTCGCTTATGGTTGGTCCTACAAGAAAAATGCAAATAACTATTTTGTAGGAAATGTTATCAGCTTTAATTTTGAAAAAAAGATAAAAATTGATAGGAGTAACTGTTTTCGAGATATAAGCAAAAAACCAAAGTAAAAACTGTTACCGTTTCAGAACAAAAATGTAATTCAGTTTTCAATGTTTGAGACGAAGACGAAAATGCAGCATTTAAAATCGACTCTGAAGACTTCAGTGACTTATATGTCACCCCCTTTTTTTTTAATAAAGTATTGGACCTAATAAATTAAGTGTATTTTAAATCACAAGACATTTTCTGTTAAAGCACTTCTTTTTTAAATATTAATTATTTTCAATCTTATATCTCGCTTATGGTTAGTCCTACATAAAAAATGCAAATAACTATTTTGTAGGAAATTTTATCAGCTTAAATTTTAGTAAAAAAATAAAAATTGATAGGAGTAACTGTTTTCGAGATATGAGCAAGAAACCAAAACACTGTTACCTTAATTATGGTTGGTCCTACAAGAAAAATGCAAACAACTATTTTGTAGGAAGCTTTATCAGCTTTAATTTTAAAAGAAAGATAAAAATTGATAGGAGTAACTGTTTTCGAGATATAAGCAAAAAACCAATAAGAAAACTGTAACAGTTACTGAACAAAAATGTAATTCAGTTTTCAATGTTTGAGACGAAGACGAAAATGCAGCATTTACAAACGACTCTAAAGACTTCAGTGACCTTTCTGTCACCTCTTTTTTCTTCTAATAAAGTATTGGACCCAATAAATTAAGTGTATTTTAAATCACAAGACATTTTCTGTTGAAGCACTTTTTTTTAATTTTAATTATTTTCAAACTTATATCTCGCTTATGGTTAGTCCTACATTAAAAATGCAATTAACTATTTTGTAGGAAATTTTATCAGCTTTAATTTTAGTAAAAAGATAAAAATTGATAGGAGTAACTGTTTTCGAGATATGAGCAAGAAACCAAAACACTGTTACCTTAATTAAGCGTTTGCATATAAGCAAATTTAGTACTATTAGTATTATTATTATTAATGTTATTGTTATTAATATGACGATTAAAGACAACTTTGAAACATTTAGTGACTTTTATGTCTTCTTCTTTTTCCTCTACTAAAGTGTTAGACACAATTAAATTAGTTTAATTTCAGTTTTTCAAACATTTTATTTTAAAGCAAATTTTTGTTAAATATTATTTATATCCAACTCTATAACTCGCTTATGGTTGGTCCTACAAGAAAAATGCAAATAACTATTTTGTAGGAAATTTTATCAGCTTTAATTTTGAAAAAAAGATAAAATTTGATAGGAGTAACTGTTTTCGAGATATAAGCAAGAAACCAAAAAACTGTTACCTTAATAAAGAGCTTGCATATAAGCAGATTTAGTACTATTAGTATTATTATTATTAACGTTATTGTTATTAATATGACGACTAAAAACGATTCTGAAGACTTTGGTGACTTTTATGTCTTTTTCTTTTTTCTCTACTAAAGTGTTAGACTCAATTAATTTAGTTTAATTTCGGTTTTTCAAACATTTTATTTAAAGCAAATTTTTGTTAAATATTATTTATATCCAACTCTATAACTCGCTTATGGTTGGTCCTACAAGAAAAATGCTAACAACTATTTTGTAGGAAGCTTTATCAGCTTTAATTTTAAAAGAAAGATAAAAATTGATAGGAGTAACTGTTTTCGAGATATAAGCAAAAAACCAATAAGAAAACTGTAACAGTTACTGAACAAAAATGTAATTCAGTTTTCAATGTTTGAGACGAAGACGAAAATGCAGCATTTACAAACGACTCTAAAGACTTCAGTGACCTTTCTGTCACCTCTTTTTTCTTCTAATAAAGTATTGGACTCAATAAATTAAGTGTATTTTAAATCACAAGACATATTCTGTTGAAGCACTTTTTTTTAAATTTTAATTATTTTCAAACTTATATCTCGCTTATGGTTAGTCCTACATTAAAAATGCAATTAACTATTTTGTAGGAAATTTTATCAGCTTAAATTTTAGTAAAAAGATAAAAATTGATAGGAGTAACTGTTTTCGAGATATAAGCAAGAAACCAAAACACTGATACCTTAATTAAGCGTTTGCATATAAGCAAATTTAGTACTATTAGTATTATTATTATTAATGTTATTGTTATTAATATTACAATTGAAGACAACTTTGAAACCTTTAGTGACTTTTATGTCTTCTTCTTTTTCCTCTACTAAAGTGTTAGACACAATTAAATTAGTTTAATTTCAGTTTTTCAAACATTTTATTTTAAAGCAAATTTTTGTTAAATATTATTTATATCCAACTCTATAACTCGCTTATGGTTGGTCCTACAAGAAAAATGCAAATAACTATTTTGTAGGAAATTTTATCAGCTTTAATTTTGAAAGAATGATAAAAATTGATAAGAGTAACTGTTTTCGAGATATAAGCAAAAAACCAATAAGAAAACTGTGACTGTTACTGAACAAAAATGTAATTCGGTTTTCAATGTTTGAGACGAAGACGAAACTGCAGCATTTAAAAACGACTCTGAAGACTTCAGTGACTTTTATGTCACTTCCTTTTTCTTCTAATAAAGTATTGGACCCAATAAATTAAGTGTATTTTAAATCACAAGACATTTTCTGTTAAAGCACTTTTTTTTTAAATATTAATTATTTTCAATCATATATCTCGCTTATGGTTAGTCCTACATGAAAAATGCAAATAACTACTTTGTAGGAAATTTTATCAGCTTTAATTTTAGTAAAAAGATAAAAATTGATAGGAGTAACTGTTTTCGAGATATAAGCAAGAAACCAAAACACTGTTACCTTAATTAAGCGTTTGCATATAAGCAAATTTAGTACTATTAGTATTATTATTATTAATGTTATTGTTATTAATATGACAACTAAAGACAACTCTGAAACCTTTAGTGACTTTTATGTCTTTTCCTTTTTTCTCTACTAAAGTGTTAGACACAGTTAAATTAGTTTAATTTCAGTTTTTCAAACATTTTATTTTAAAGCAAATTTTTGTTAAATATTATTTATATCCAACTCTATAACTCGCTTATGGTTGGTCCTACAAGAAAAATGCAAATAACTATTTTGTAGAATATTTTATCAGCTTTAATTTTGAAAGAAAGACAAAAATTTATAGGAGTAACTGTTTTCGAGATATAAGCAAGAAACCAAAAAACTGTTACCTTAATAAAGCGCTTGCATATAAGCAGATTTAGTACTATTAGTATTATTATTATTAATGTTATTGTTATTAATATGACGACTAAAAACGATTCTGAAGACTGGTGACTTTTATGTCTTTTTCTTTTTTCTCTACTAAAGTGTTAGACACAATTAATTTAGTTTAATTTCAGTATTTCAAACATTTTATTTTTAAGCAAGTTTTTGTTAAATATTATTTATATCCAACTTTATAACTCGCTTATGGTTGGTCCTACAAGAAAAATGCAAATAACTATTTTGTAGGAAATGTTATCAGCTTTAATTTTAAAAGAAAGATAAAAATTGATAGGAGTAACTGTTTTCGAGATATAAGCAAAAAACCAAAGTAAAAACTGTTACCGTTTCAGAACAAAAATGTAATTCAGTTTTCAATGTTTGAGACGAAGACGAAAATGCAGCATTTAAAATCGACTCTGAAGACTTCAGTGACTTATATGTCACCCCCTTTTTTTTTTAATAAAGTATTGAACCTAATAAATTAAGTGTATTTTAAATCACAAGACATTTTCTGTTAAAGCACTTCTTTTTTAAATATTAATTATTTTCAATCTTATATCTCGCTTATGGTTAGTCCTACATAAAAAATGCAAATAACTATTTTGTAGGAAATTTTATCAGCTTGAATTTCAGTAAAAAGATAAAAATTGATAGGAGTAACTGTTTTCGAGATATGAGCAAGAAACCAAAACACTGTTACCTTAATTAAGCGTTTGCATATAAGCAAATTTAGTACTATTAGTATTATTATTATTAATGTTATTGTTATTAATATGACGATTAAAGACAACTTTGAAACCTTTAGTGACTTTTATGTCTTCTTCTTTTTCCTCTACTAAAGTCTTAGACACAATTAAATTAGTTTAATTTCAGTTTTTCAAACATTTTATTTTAAAGCAAATTTTTGTTAAATATTATTTATATCCAACTCTATAACTCGCTTATGGTTGGTCCTACAAGAAAAATGCAAATAACTATTTTGTAGGAAATTTTATCAGCTTTAATTTTGACAGAAAGATAAAAATTGATAGGAGTAACTGTTTTAGAGATATAAGCAAAAAACCAATAAGAAAACTGTGACTGTTACTGAACAAAAATGTAATTCAGTTTTCAATGTTTGAGACGAAGACGAAACTGCAGCATTTAAAAACGACTCTGAAGACTTCAGTGACTTTTATGTCACTTCCTTTTTCTTTTAATAAAGTATTGGACCCAATAAATTAAGTGTATTTTAAATCACAAGACATTTTCTGTTAAAGCACTTTTTTTTTAAATATTAATTATTTTCAATCATATATCTCGCTTATGGTTAGTCCTACATGAAAAATGCAAATAACTATTTTGTAGGAAATTTTATCAGCTTGAATTTTAGTAAAAAGATAAAAATTGATAGGAGTAACTGTTTTCGAGACATGAGCAAGAAACCAAAACACTGTTACCTTAATTAAGCGTTTGCATATAAGCAAATTTAGTACTATTAGTATTATTATTATTAATGTTATTGTTATTAATATGACAACTAAAGACAACTCTGAAACCTTTAGTGACTTTTATGTCTTTTTCTTTTTCCTCTACTAAAGTGTTAGACTCAATTAATTTAGTTTAATTTCGGTTTTTCAAACATTTTATTTTAAAGCAAATTTTTGTTAAATATTATTTATATCCAACTCTATAACTCGCTTATGGTTGGTCCTACAAAAAAATGCAAATAACTATTTTGTAGGAAATTTTATTAGCTTTAATTTTGAAAAAAAGATAAAAATTGATAGGAGTAACTGTTTTCGAGATATAAGCAAGAAACCAAAAAAATGTTACGTTAATTAAGCGTTTGCATATAAGCAAATTTAGTACTATTAGTATTATTATTATTAATGTTATTGTTATTAATATGACGACTAAAGACGACTCTGAAACATTTAGTGACTTTTATGTCTTCTCCTTTTTCCTCTACTAAAGTGTTAGACACAATTAATTTAGTTTAATTCCGGTTTTTCAAGCATTTTATTATAAAGCAAATTTTTGTTAAATATTATTTATAACCAACTCTATAACTCGTTTATGCTTGGTCCTACAAGAAAAATGTAAATAACTATTTTGTTGGAAATTTTATCAGCTTTAATTTTGAAAGAAAGATAAAATTTGATAGGAGTAACTGTTTTCGAGATATAAGCAAAAAACCAATAAGAAAACTGTAACTGTTACTGAACAAAAATGTAATTCAGTTTTCAATGTTTGAGACGAAGTCAAAAATGCAGCATTTAAAAACGACTCTGAAGACTTCAGTGACTTATGTCACCTCCTTTTTCTTCTAATAAAGTATTGAACCCAACAAATTAAGTGTATTTTAAATCACAAGACATTTTCTGTTAAAACACTTTTTTTTAATTAATAATTATTTTCAAACTTATATCTCGCTTATGGTTAGTTCTACATGAAAAATGCAAATAACTATTTTGTAGGAAATTTTATCACCTTTAATTTTGGTGAAAAAGTAAAAATTGATAGGAGTAACTGTTTTCGAGATATAGGCAAAAAACAAAAAAACTGTTACCTTAATTAAGCGCTTGCATATAAGCAAATTTAGTACTACTAGTATTGTTATTATAAATGTTATTGTTATTAATATGACGACTAAAGACAACTTTAAGACTTTAGTGACTTTTATGTCTCTTCCTTTTTCCTCTACTAAAGTGTTAGACACAATTAATTTAGTTTAATTTCGGTTTTTCAAACATTTTATTTTAAAGCAAATTTTTGTTAAATATTAAAAACTATAAAATGGCTTAGATTGCCTAAAAACACAGATCACACATGATCTTTTGCATAAAAATGAGAAAACGCTCATGTAACACACAAAATAAGCTCCATTTTTCCTTTTTAAAAGTATTATTATTATTATTACTTTTGTTACTATTACTATTATTATTATTATTATTATTATTATTATTATTGTTATTATTATTATTATTATTATTATTATTATTATTAATATTATTATTATTATTATTATTATTATTATTATTATTATTATTATTATTATTATTATTATTATTATTATTATTATTATTATTATTAAAAACTTATATTAAACAGACAGAAAACGTCGTATTCTGACACAACTTAAAACACAGATCACACATGATCTTTTGCATAGAAATGAGAAAACGCTCATATAACACAAAATAAGCTTCATTTTGGCTTAGAAAACTAAGCTTACTTTTACTACTACTATTATTTTTATTTTTATTATTATTATTATTATTACTATTATTTTTATTATTATTATTATTATTATTATTATTATTATTATTATTATTATTATTATTATTATTATTATTATTATTAATATTATTATTATTAAAGACCGATTATAACTTTTGTATAGTAAATGTTTTTATACCAGTTTTAAAATGAGTTATTAATTTTAGACAATTTCTTGCCTAAAAACACAGATCACAGATGATCTCTTGCATAGAAATGAGAAAAGGCTCAGATAACACAAAATAAGCATCATTTTTGCTTAGAAAAACTAAGCTTTAATTTAGAAAGAAATTTATTATTATAAGTATTATTATCATTATTATTATTATTATTATTATTATTATTATTATTATTATTGTTTTTTTTATTACTATTATTATTATTATTATTATTATTATTATTATTATTATTATTATTATTATTAACTTTTGTATAGTAAATGTTTTTATACCAGTTTTAAAATGAGTTATTAATTTTATTTAATTTCTTGCCTAAAAACACAGATCACAGATGATCTCTTGCATAGAAATGAGAAAACGCTCATATAACACACAAAATAAGCATCATTTTTGCTTAGAAAAACTAAGCTTTAATTTAGAAAGAAATTCATTATTATAAGTATTATTATCATTATTAGTATTATTATTATTATTATTTCTTTTATTACTATTATTATTATTATTATTATTATTATTATTATTACTATTATTATTATTATTATTATTATTACTATTATTATTATTATTATTATTATTATTATTATAATTATTATTATTATTATTATTAACTTTTGTATAGTAAATGTTTTTATACCAGTTTTAAAATGAGTTATTAATTTTAGACAATTTCTTGCCTAAAAATACAGATCACAGATGATTTCTTGCATAGAAATGAGAAAGCGCTCATATAACACACAAAATAAGCTTCATTTTTGCTTAGAAAACTAAGCTTACTTTTATTTCTATTATTATTTTTATTATTATTATTATTATTATTATTATTATTATTATTATTATTATTATTATTATTATTATTATTATTATTATTATTATTATTATTATTATTATTATTATTATTATTATTATTATTGTTATTATTATTATTATTATTAAAAACTTATATTAAACAGACAGAAAACGTCGTATTCTGACACAAAAAAACGAATTACGTTATAGACTTGACGAGAACGGCGTATCTCGGACTCTTATAGGACTCTTATAGGGTCAAAAATTATCAGTTTGGATTAAAACAAATTATTTTTGTTGACTCTCAGTCTGAATTGTTCATCAGTTCAAACAAAAACGGCTTACTTTAGACGATCATTTGCTTTGAACAAGAAAACTTACATCGAACAGACTAAAAACGTATTAATCTGGCATAAAAGAGCAATTTATGTATCACTTTGAATAAAGGCAACTAATCCTATTCGTTTCATTGCTTAAAATAGACAAAATTGTTAATAAATCTAACAAAAACGCTGTATTCTAGCACAAAATACTAATTACATTATAGTTTCGACGAGAATAGCTTATTTGGAATGATTCTATGCTTCCAAACGAGTAAATTTTTAATAAACAGATGCCAAACATCATGTTTTGTCCTATAAAGACATTTTATATTGCAGTTTGTATTAAAACAAAATATTTTCGTTGATTCTTTGTTAGAAGCAGCAAACCTAACATTAAAGAATCTGAAAACTTTGTATTCGGACACAAACCACCGAATTTTGTTTCAGTTTAGACAAAAACGGTTGATTTTCGACAATATTTTGCTTTGAACACGAAAGCTTATATCAAACTGACTAAAAACGTCTTATTTTAGCACAAAACAAAAGATTTGCGTTATAGTCTTAAAGCTGATTCATGCCACAGTTTGGATAAAAACCAATTATTTTTGTTAATTCATTGTTACAAACAAGAAACCTTACATCAAAGAAACTGAAAACCCCTTATTTAGGCACAGAAATTCGAATTACGTTTCAGTCTGGACAAAAACTGCTTATTTTAGACGATCCTTTGTTTTGAACACGAAAACTTACATTAAAAAGATTAAAAACGTCTTATTCTGGCTGAAAACTGCAAATTATATATTACTCTAGATAAAAGCAATTTATCCTGATTACTCCTTTACTTAGAATAGAGTAAACTTGTATAAAACTTAATGAAAACTTTAAATTTCGTCTCAAAGAAATAATTTACGTTATAGTTTTGACCAGCACTGTTTATTTCAAACGAAATTATGATTCGAAACTAATGAACTTTTATGGGGCAGATGCAAAACCACATATTACCATATAAAGCGTTGTTTTAAAGCAAAGTATTACCTTTTGCAACAAGAAATTTCACGTCAAAGAAACTGAAAACATCGTATCCATGCACAAATATCGAATTACGTATCAGTTTAGGCAAATACAGCTTATTTTAAACGATTCCATGCTATAAACAAGAAAACTTTTATCAAACATATTGAAAATGTCTTATTCTCGAAAATAAGAGCAAATTATGTTTTATCAGTTTTAACAAAAGCGGATTACTCTGTTTGATTCTATGCTTAGAGTAGAGTAAACTACTATAAAACGTAATGAAAACTCTATATTCAAGCTCAAAAGAACAAATTACGTTATAGTTTTGACAAAAAAAAATTATTTCGGACGACTACATATTTCGAAGTAAGCAAACTTTAATTGAACAAGTGCAAAAGCTAATACTTTGCTTTAAAATAACGATTTATGTGGTAATATGGTATTTTGCATCTGTCCTATAAAAGTTTACTCGTTACGCTCCATTGAATCATTCGAAATAAATTATTTTGACACAACAACGAAAATAATTTTTTTGTTTCAACTGTAACATGTCGTTTTTATAAAACGAACTAAGAAGTTTGGCATCTGTTTAGTGAAAGTTTTCTCGTTTGGGGGCATAAAATCGTTTGAAATTAACAGTTCTGGTCAAAACTATAACGTAAATTATTTCTTTGAGACGAAATTTAAAGTTTTCATTAAGTTTTATACAAGTTTGCTCTATTCTAAGCAAAGGAGTAATCAGGATAAACTGCTTTTATCCAAAGTAATACATAATTTGCAGTTTTGAGCCAGAATAAGACGTTTTTAATCTTTTTAATGTAAGTTTTCGTGTTCAAAAGAAAGAATCGTCTAAAATAAGCAATTTGTGTCCAGACTGAAACGTAATTTGATTTTCTGGGCCTGAATAAGAGGTTTTCAGTTTCTTTGATGTAAGGTTTCTTGTTTGTAACAATGAATAAACGAAAATCATTGGTTTTAATCCAAACTGTGACATAAATCGTTTTTTAAAGGCGAAATCAGACGTTTTGCCTCTGTTCAGTGAAAGTATACTGGTTTCAAAGCATAGAATCGTTTGAAATTAACAGTTCTCGTCAAGACTATAAAGCAAATCTTTAAAGTGATACAAAGAAATAATTTACGTAATAGTTTTGACCAGAACTGTTAATTTCAAACGATTTTATGCCCCCAAACGAGAAAACTTTCACTAAACAGATGCCAAACGTCTTAGTTCGTTTTATAAAAGCGACTTATGTTACAGTTTAAACAAAAACAAATTATTTGTGTTGTTGTTGTGTCAAAATAATTTATTTCTAATGATTCAATGGAGCGAAACGGGTAAACTTTTATAGGACAGATGCAAAATACCATATTACCACATAAATCATTATTTTAAAGCAAGGTATTAGCTTTTGCACATGTTCAATTAAAGTTTGCTTACTTCGAAGTATGTAATCGTCCGAAATATTTTTTTTTGTCAAAACTATAACGTAATTTGTTCTTTTGAGCATGAATATAGAGTTTTCATTACGTTTTATTGTAGTTTACTCTACTCTAAGCATAGAATCAAACAGAGTAATCCGCTTTTGTTAAAACTGATACATAATTTGCTCTTATTTTCGAGAATAAGACGTTTTCAATATGCTTGATAAAATTTTTCTTGTTTATAGCAAGGAATCGTTTAAAATAAGCTGTATTTGCCTAAACCGATACGTAATTAGATATTTATGTATGAATACGAAGTTTTCAGTTTCTTTGACGTGAAATTTCTTGTTGCAAAAGGTAATACTTTGCTTTAAAACAACGCTTTATATGGTAATATGTGGTTTTGCATCTGCCCCATAAAAGTTCATTAGTTTCGAATCATAATTTCGTTTGAAATAAACAGTGCTGGTCAAAACTATAACGTAAATTATTTCTTTGAGACGAAATTTAAAGTTTTCATTAAGTTTTATACAAGTTTACTCTATTCTAAGTAAAGGAGTAATCAGGATAAATTGCTTTTATCTAGAGTAATATATAATTTGCAGTTTTCAGCCAGAATAAGACGTTTTTAATCTTTTTAATGTAAGTTTTCGTGTTCAAAACAAAGGATCGTCTAAAATAAGCAGTTTTTGTCCAGACTGAAACGTAATTCGAATTTCTGTGCCTAAATAAGGGGTTTTCAGTTTCTTTGATGTAAGGTTTCTTGTTTGTAACAATGAATTAACAAAAATAATTGGTTTTTATCCAAACTGTGGCATGAATCAGCTTTAAGACTATAACGCAAATCTTTTGATTTGTGCTAAAATAAGACGTTTTTAGTCAGTTTGATATAAGCTTTCTTGTTCAAAGCAAAATATTGTCGAAAATCAACCGTTTTTGTCTAAACTGAAACAAAATTCGGTGGTTTGTGTCCGAATACAAAGTTTTCAGATTCTTTAATGTTAGGTTTGCTGCTTCTAACAAAGAATCAACGAAAATATTTTGTTTTAATACAAACTGCAATATAAAATGTCTTTATAGGACAAAACATGATGTTTGGCATTTGTTTATTAAAAATTTACTCGTTTGGAAGCATAGAATCATTCCAAATAAGCTATTCTCGTCGAAACTATAATGTAATTAGTATTTTGTGCTAGAATACAGCGTTTTTGTTAGATTTATTAACAATTTTGTCTATTTTAAGCAATGAAACGAATAGGATTAGCTGCCTTTATCCAAAGTGATACATAAATTGCTCTTTTATGCCAGATTAATACGTTTTTAGTCTGTTCGATGTAAGTTTTCTTGTTCAAAGCAAAAGATCGTCTAAAGTAAGCCGTTTTTGTTTGAACTGATGAACAATTCAGACTGAGAGTCAACAAAAATAATTTGTTTTAATACAAACTGATAATTTTTGACCCTATAAGAGTCCTATAAGAGTCCGAGATACGCCGTTCTCGTCAAGTCTATAACGTAATTCGTTTTTTTGTGTCAGAATACGACGTTTTCTGTCTGTTTAATATAAGTTTTTAATAATAATAATAATAATAACAATAATAATAATAATAATAATAATAATAATAATAATAATAACAATAATAATAATAATAATAATAATAATAATAATAATAATAAAAATAATAATAGAAATAAAAGTAAGCTTAGTTTTCTAAGCAAAAATGAAGCTTATTTTGTGTGTTATATGAGCGCTTTCTCATTTCTATGCAAGAAATCATCTGTGATCTATATTTTTAGGCAAGAAATTGTCTAAAATTAATAACTCATTTTAAAACTGGTATAAAAACATTTACTATACAAAAGTTAATAATAATAATAATAATAATAATAATAATAATAATAATAATAATAATAATAATAATAATAATAATATTAATAATAATAATAATAATAGTAATAATAATAATAATAATAATAGTAATAATAATAATAATAATAATAATAATAATAATAATGATAATAATACTTATAATAATGAATTCCTTTCAAATTAAAGCTTAGTTTTTCTAAGCAAAAATGATGCTTATTTTGTGTGTTATATGAGCGTTTTCTCATTTCTATGCAAGAGATCATCTGTGATCTGTGTTTTTAGGCAAGAAATTGAATAAAATTAATAACTCATTTTAAAACTGGTATAAAAACATTTACTATACAAAAGTTAATAATAATAATAATAATAATAATAATAATAATAATAATAATAATAATAATAATAATAATGATAATAATAGTTATAATAATAAATTTCTTTCTAAATTAAAGCTTAGTTTTTCTAAGCAAAAATGAAGCTTATTTTGTGTGTTATATGAGCGCTTTCTCATTTCTATGCAAGAAATCATCTGTGATCTGTATTTTTAGGCAAGAAATTGTCTAAAATTAATAACTCATTTTAAAACTGGTATAAAAACATTTGTATACAAAAGTTAATAATAATAATAATAATAATAATAATAATAATAGTAATAAAAGAAATAATAATAATAATAATAATAATAATAATAATAATAATAATAATAATAATAATAATAATAATAATAATAATAATAATAATGATAATAATACTTATAATAATAAATTTCTCTCTAAATTAAAGCTTAGTTTTTCTAAGCAAAAATGATGCTTATTTTGTGTTATCTGAGCGTTTTCTCATTTCTATGCAAGAGATCATCTGTGATCTGTGTTTTTAGGCAAGAAATTGTCTAAAATTAATAACTCATTTTAAAACTGGTATAAAAACATTTACTATACAAAAGTTATAATCGGTCTTTAATAATAATAATATTAATAATAATAATAATAATAATAATAATAATAATAATAATAGTAATAATAATAATAAAAATAATAGTAATAATAATAATAATAATAAAAATAAAAATAATAGTAGTAGTAAAAGTAAGCTTAGTTTTCTAAGCCAAAATGAAGCTTATTTTGTGTTATATGAGCGTTTTCTCATTTCTATGCAAAAGATCATGTGTGATCTGTGTTTTAAGTTGTGTCAGAATACGACGTTTTCTGTCTGTTTAATATAAGTTTTTAATAATAATAATAATAATAATAATATTAATAATAATAATAATAATAATAATAATAATAATAATAACAACAATAATAATAATAATAATAATAATAATAATAATAATAGTAATAGTAACAAAAGTAATAATAATAATAATACTTTTAAAAAGGAAAAATGGAGCTTATTTTGTGTGTTACATGAGCGTTTTCTCATTTTTATGCAAAAGATCATGTGTGATCTGTGTATTTAGGCAATCTAAGCCATTTTATAGTTTTTAATATTTAACAAAAATTTGCTTTAAAATAAAATGTTTGAAAAACCGAAATTAAACTAAATTAATTGTGTCTAACACTTTAGTAGAGGAAAAAGGAGGAGACATAAAAGTCACTAAAGTCTTAAAGTTGTCTTTAGTCGTCATATTAATAACAATAACATTTATAATAACAATACTAGTAGTACTAAATTTGCTTATATGCAAGCGCTTAATTAAGGTAACAGTTTTTTTGTTTTTTGCCTATATCTCGAAAACAGTTACTCCTATCAATTTTTACTTTTTCACCAAAATTAAAGGTGATAAAATTTTCTACAAAATAGTTATTTGCATTTTTCATGTAGAACTAACCATAAGCGAGATATAAGTTTGAAAATAATTATTAATTAAAAAAAAGTGTTTTAACAGAAAATGTCTTGTGATTTAAAATACACTTAATTTGTTGGGTCCAATACTTTATTAGAAGAAAAAGGAGGTGACATAAAAGTCACTGAAGTCTTCAGAGTCGCTTTTAATTGCTGCATTTTTGACTTCGTCTCAAACATTGAAAACTGAATTACATTTTTTTCAGTAACAGTTACAGTTTTCTTATTGGTTTTTTGCTTATATCTCGAAAACAGTTACTCCTATCAAATTTTATCTTTCTTTCAAAATTAAAGCTGATAAAATTTCCAACAAAATAGTTATTTACATTTTTCTTGTAGGACCAAGCATAAACGAGTTATAGAGTTGGATATAAATAATATTTAACAAAAATTTGCTTTAAAATAAAATGCTTGAAAAACCGGAATTAAACTAAATTAATTGTGTCTAACACTTTAGTAGAGGAAAAAGGAGAAGACATAAAAGTCACTAAATGTTTCAGAGTCGTCTTTAGTCGTCATATTAATAACAATAACATTAATAATAATAATACTAATAGTACTAAATTTGCTTATATGCAAACGCTTAATTAACGTAACATTTTTTTGGTTTCTTGCTTATATCTCGAAAACAGTTCCTCCTATCAATTTTTATCTTTTTTTCAAAATTAAAGCTAATAAAATTTCCTACAAAATAGTTATTTGCATTTTTTTGTAGGACCAACCATAAGCGAGTTATAGAGTTGGATATAAATAATATTTAACAAAAATTTGCTTTAAAATAAAATGTTTGAAAAACTGAAATTAAACTAAATTAACTGTGTCTAACACTTTAGTAGAGAAAAAAGGAAAAGACATAAAAGTCACTAAAGGTTTCAGAGTTGTCTTTAGTTGTCATATTAATAACAATAACATTAATAATAATAATACTAATAGTACTAAATTTGCTTATATGCAAACGCTTAATTAAGGTAACAGTGTTTTGGTTTCTTGCTTATATCTCGAAAACAGTTACTCCTATCAATTTTTATCTTTTTACTAAAATTCAAGCTGATAAAATTTCCTACAAAATAATTATTTGCATTTTTCATGTAGGACTAACCATAAGCGAGATATATGATTGAAAATAATTAATATTTAAAAAAAAAGTGCTTTAACAGAAAATGTCTTGTGATTTAAAATACACTTAATTTATTGGGTCCAATACTTTATTAGAAGAAAAAGGAAGTGACATAAAAGTCACTGAAGTTTTCAGAATCGTTTTTAAATGCTGCAGTTTCGTCTTCGTCTCAAACATTAAAAACCGAATTACATTTTTGTTCAGTAACAGTCACAGTTTTCTTATTGGTTTTTTGCTTATATCTCGAAAACAGTTACTCCTATCAATTTTTATCTTTCTTTCAAAATTAAAGCTGATAAAATTTCCTACAAAATAGTTATTTGCATTTTTCTTGTAGGACCAACCATAAGCGAGTTATAGAGTTGGATATAAATAATATTTAACAAAAATTTGCTTTAAAATAAAATGTTTGAAAAACTGAAATTAAACTAATTTAATTGTGTCTAACACTTTAGTAGAGGAAAAAGAAGAAGACATAAAAGTCACTAAAGGTTTTAAAGTTGTCTTTAATCGTCATATTAATAACAATAACATTAATAATAATAATACTAATAGTACTAAATTTGCTTATATGCAAACGCTTAATTAAGGTAACAGTGTTTTGGTTTCTTGCTCATATCTCGAAAACAGTTACTCCTATCAATTTTTATCTTTTTACTAAAATTCAAGCTGATAAAATTTCCTACAAAATAATTATTTGCATTTTTTATGTAGGACTAACCATAAGCGAGATATAAGATTGAAAATAATTAATATTTAAAAAAGAAGTGCTTTAACAGAAAATGTCTTGTGATTTAAAATACACTTAATTTATTAGGTCCAATACTTTATTAGAAAAAAAGGGGGTGACATATAAGTCACTGAAGTCTTCAGAGTCGATTTTAAATGCTGCATTTTTGTCTTCGTCTCAAACATTGAAAACTCAATTATATTTTTGTTCTGAAACGGTAACAGTTTTTACTTTGGTTTTTTGCTTATATCTCGAAAACAGTTACTCCTATCAATTTTTATCTTTCTTTCAAAATTAAAGCTGATAACATTTCCTAGAAAATAGTTATTTGCATTTTTCTTGTAGGACCAACCATAAGCGAGTTATAAAGTTGGATATAAATAATATTTAACAAAAACTTGCTTAAAAATAAAATGTTTGAAATACTGAAATTAAACTAAATTAATTGTGTCTAACACTTTAGTAGAGAAAAAAGAAAAAGACATAAAAGTCACCAAAGTCTTCAGAATCGTTTTTAGTCGTCATATTAATAACAATAACATTAATAATAATAATACTAATAATACTAAATCTGCTTATATGCAAGCGCTTTATTAAGGTAACAGTTTTTTGGTTTCTTGCTTATATCTCGAAAACAGTTACTCCTATGAATTTTTGTCTTTTTTTCAAAATTAAAGCTGATAAAATATTCTACAAAATAGTTATTTGCATTTTTCTTGTAGGACCAACCATAAGCGAGTTATAGAGTTGGATATAAATAATATTTAACAAAAATTTGCTTTAAAATAAAATGTTTGAAAAACTGAAATTAAACTAATTTTACTGTGTCTAACACTTTAGTAGAGAAAAAACGAAAAGACATAAAAGTCACTAAAGGTTTCAGAGTTGTCTTTAGTTGTCATATTAATAACAATAACATTAATAATAATAATACTAATAGTTCTAAATTTGCTTATATGCAAACGCTTAATTAAGGTAACAGTGTTTTGGTTTCTTGCTTATATCTCGAAAACAGTTACTCCTATCAATTTTTATCTTTTTACTAAAATTCAAGCTGATAAAATTTCCTACAAAATAGTTATTTGCATTTTTCATGTAGGACTAACCATAAGCGAGATATATGATTGAAAATAATTAATATTTAAAAAAAAAGTGCTTTAACAGAAAATGTCTTGTGATTTAAAATACACTTAATTTATTGGGTCCAATACTTTATTAGAAGAAAAAGGAAGTGACATAAAAGTCACTGAAGTCTTCAGAGTCGTTTTTAAATGCTGCAGTTTCGTCTTCGTCTCAAACATTGAAAACCGAATTACATTTTTGTTCAGTAACAGTCACAGTTTTCTTATTGGTTTTTTGCTTATATCTCGAAAACAGTTACTCCTATCAATTTTTATCTTTCTTTCAAAATTAAAGCTGATAAAATTTCCTACAAAATAGTTATTTGCATTTTTCTTGTACGACCAACCATAAGCGAGTTATAGAGTTGGATATAAATAATATTTAACAATAACTTGCTTAAAAATAAAATGTTTGAAATACTGAAATTAAACTAAATTAATTGTGTCTAACACTTTAGTAGAGAAAAAAGAAAAAGACATAAAAGTCACCAAAGTCTTTAAAATCGTTTTTAGTCGTCATATTAATAACAATAACATTAATAATAATAATAATACTAATAGTACTAAATCTGCTTATATGCAAGCGCTTTATTAAGGTAACAGTTTTTTGGTTTCTTGCTTATATCTCGAAAACAGTTACTCCTATGAATTTTTGTCTTTTTTTCAAAATTAAAGCTGATAAAATATTCTACAAAATAGTTATTTGCATTTTTCTTGTAGGACCAACCATAAGCGAGTTATAGAGTTGGATATAAATAATATTTAACAAAAATTTGCTTTAAAATAAAATGTTTGAAAAACTGAAATTAAACTAATTTAATTGTGTCTAACACTTTAGTAGAGGAAAAAGAAGAAGACATAAAAGTCACTAAAGGTTTCAAAGTTGTCTTTAATCGTCATATTAATAACAATAACATTAATAATAATAATACTAATAGTACTAAATTTGCTTATATGCAAACGCTTAATTAAGGTAACAGTGTTTTGGTTTCTTGCTCATATCTCGAAAACAGTTACTCCAATCAATTTTTATTTTTTTACTAAAATTTAAGCTGATAAAATTTCCTACAAAATAGTTATTTGCATTTTTTATGTAGGACTAACCATAAGCGAGATATAAGATTGAAAATAATTAATATTTAAAAAAGAAGTGCTTTAACAGAAAATGTCTTGTGATTTAAAATACACTTAATTTATTAGGTCCAATATTTTATTAAAAAAAAAAGGGGGTGACATATAAGTCACTGAAGTCTTCAGAGTCGATTTTAAATGCTGCATTTTCGTCTTCGTCTCAAACATTGAAAACTGAATTACATTTTTGTTCTGAAACGGTAACAGTTTTTACTTTGGTTTTTTGCTTATATCTCGAAAACAGTTACTCCTATCAATTTTTATCTTTTTTTCAAAATTAAAGCTGATAACATTTCCTACAAAATAGTTATTTGCATTTTTCTTGTAGGACCAACCATAATCGAGTTATAAAGTTGGATATAAATAATATTTAACAAAAACTTGCTTAAAAATAAAATGTTTGAAATACTGAAATTAAACTAAATTAATTGTGTCTAACACTTTAGTTGAGAAAAAAGAAAAAGACATAAAAGTCACCAAAGTCTTCAGAATCGTTTTTAGTCGTCATATTAATAACAATAACATTAATAATAATAATACTAATAGTACTAAATCTGCTTATATGCAAGCGCTTTATTAAGGTAACAGTTTTTTGGTTTCTTGCTTATATCTCGAAAACAGTTACTCCTATGAATTTTTATCTTTTTACTAAAATTCAAGCTGATAAAATTTCCTACAAAATAATTATTTGCATTTTTTATGTAGGACTAACCATAAGCGAGATATAAGATTGAAAATAATTAATATTTAAAAAAGAAGTGCTTTAACAGAAAATATCTTGTGATTTAAAATACACTTAATTTATTAGGTCCAATACTTTATTAGAAAAAAAGGGGGTGACATATAAGTCACTGAAGTCTTCAGAGTCGATTTTAAATGCTGCATTTTCGTCTTCGTCTCAAACATTGAAAACTGAATTACATTTTTGTTCTGAAACGGTAACAGTTTTTACATTGGTTTTTTGCTTATATCTCGAAAACAGTTACTCCTATCAATTTTTATCTTTCTTTCAAAATTAAAGCTGATAACATTTCCTACAAAATAGTTGTTTGCATTTTTCTTGTAGGACCAACCATAAGCGAGTTATAAAGTTGGATATAAATAATATTTAACAAAAACTTGCTTAAAAATAAAATGTTTAAAATACTGAAATTAAACTAAATTAATTGTGTCTAACACTTTAGTAGAGAAAAAAGAAAAAGACATAAAAGTCACCAAAGTCTTCAGAATCGTTTTTAGTCGTCATATTAATAACAATAACATTAATAATAATAATACTAATAGTACTAAATCTGCTTATATGCAAGCGCTTTATTAAGGTAACAGTTTTCTGGTTTCTTGCTTATATCTCGAAAACAGTTACTCCTATGAATTTTTGTCTTTTTTTCAAAATTAAAGCTGATAAAATTTCCTACAAAATAGTTGTTTGCATTTTTCTTGTAGGACCAACCATAAGCGAGTTATAGAGTTGGATATAAATAATTTTTAACAAAAATTTGCTTTAAAATAAAATGTTTGAAAAACTGAAATTAAACTAATTTAATTGTGTCTAACACTTTAGTAGAGGAAAAAGGAAAAGACATAAAAGTCACTAAAGGTTTCAGAGTTGTCTTTAGTTGTCATATTAATAACAATAACATTAATAATAATAATACTAATAGTACTAAATTTGCTTATATGCAAACGCTTAATTAAGGTAACAGTGTTTTGGTTTCTTGCTTATATCTCGAAAACAGTTACTCCTATCAATTTTTATCTTTTTACTAAAATTCGAGCTGATAAAATTTCCTATAAAATAGTTATTTGCATTTTTCATGTAGGACTAACCATAAGCGAGATATATGATTGAAAATAATTAATATTTAAAAAAAAAGTGCTTTAACAGAAAATGTCTTGTGATTTAAAATACACTTAATTTATTGGGTCCAATACTTTATTAGAAGAAAAAGGAAGTGACATAAAAGTCACTGAAGTCTTCAGAGTCGTTTTTAAATGCTGCAGTTTCGTCTTCGTCTCAAACATTGAAAACTGAATTATATTTTTGTTCAGTAACAGTCACAGTTTTCTTATTGGTTTTTTGCTTATATCTCGAAAACAGTTACTCCAATCAATTTTTATCTTTTTGTCAAAATTAAAGCTGATAAAATTTCCTACAAAATAGTTATTTGCATTTTTTTGTAGGACCAACCATAAGCGAGTTATAGAGTTGGATATAAATAATATTTAACAAAAATTTGCTTTAAAATAAAATGTTTGAAAAACCGAAATTAAACTAAATTAATTGAGTCTAACACTTTAGTTTAGGAAAAAGAAAAAGACATAAAAGTCACTAAAGGTTTCAGAGTTGTCTTTAGTTGTCATATTAATAACAATAACATTAATAATAATAATACTAATAGTACTAAATTTGCTTATATGCAAACGCTTAATTAAGGTAACAGTGTTTTGGTTTCTTGCTTATGTCTCGAAAACAGTTACTCCTATCAATTTTTATCTTTTTACTAAAATTCAAGCTGATAAAATTTCCTACAAAATAGTTATTTGCATTTTTCATGTAGGACTAAACATAAGCGAGATATATGATTGAAAATAATTAATATTAAAAAAAAGTGCTTTAACAGAAAATGTCTTGTGATTTAAAATACACTTAATTTATTGGGTCCAATACTTTATTAGAAGAAAAAGGAAGTGACATAAAAGTCACTGAAGTCTTCAGAGTCGTTTTTAAATGCTGCAGTTTCGTCTTCGTCTCAAACATTGAAAACTGAATTACATTTTTGTTCAGTAACAGTCACAGTTTTCTTATTGGTTTTTTGCTTATATCTCGAAAACAGTTACTCCTATCAATTTATATCTTTCTGTCAAAATTAAAGCTGATAAAATTTCCTACAAAATAGTTATTTACATTTTTCTTGTAGGACCAACCATAAGCGAGTTATAGAGTTGGATATAAATAATATTTAACAAAAATTTGCTTTAAAATAAAATGTTTGAAAAACTGAAATTAAACTAATTTAATTGTGTCTAACACTTTAGTGGAGGAAAAAGAAGAAGACATAAAAGTCACTAAAGATTTCAAAGTTGTCTTTAATCGTCATATTAATAACAATAACATTAATAATAATAATACTAATAGTACTAAATTTGCTTATATGCAAACGCTTAATTAAGGTAACAGTGTTTTGGTTTCTTGCTCATATCTCAAAAACAGTTACTCCTATCAATTTTTATCATTTTTACTAAAATTCAAGCTGATAAAATTTTCTACAAAATAGTTATTTGCATTTTTTATGTAGGACTAACCATAAGCGAGATATAAGATTGAAAATAATTAATATTTAAAAAAGAAGTGCTCTAACAGAAAATGTCTTGTGATTTAAAATACACTTAATTTATTAGGTCCAATACTTTATTAAAAAAAAAAGGGGGTGACATATAAGTCACTGAAGTCTTCAGAGTCGATTTTAAATGCTGCATTTTCGTCTTCGTCTCAAACATTGAAAACTGAATTACATTTTTGTTCTGAAACGGTAACAGTTTTTACTTTGGTTTTTTGCTTATATCTCGAAAACAGTTACTCCTATCAATTTTTATCTTTCTTTCAAACTTAAAGCTGATAACATTTCCTACAAAATAGTTATTTGCATTTTTCTTGTAGGACCAACCATAAGCGAGTTATAAAGTTGGATATAAATAATATTTAACAAAAACTTGCTTAAAAATAAAATGTTTGAAATACTGAAATTAAACTAAATTAATTGTGTCTAACACTTTAGTAGAGAAAAAAGAAAAAGACATAAAAGTCACCAAAGTCTTCAGAATCGTTTTTAGTCGTCATATTAATAACAATAACATTAATAATAATAATACTAATAGTACTAAATCTGCTTATATGCAAGCGCTTTATTAAGGTAACAGTTTTTTGGTTTCTTGCTTATATCTCGAAAACAGTTACTCCTATGAATTTTTGTCTTTCTTTAAAAATTAAAGCTGATAAAATATTTTACAAAATAGTTATTTGCATTTTTCTTGTAGGACCAACCATAAGCGAGTTATAGAGTTGGATATAAATAATATTTAACAAAAATTTGCTTTAAAATAAAATGTTTGAAAAACTGAAATTAAACTAATTTAACTGTGTCTAACACTTTAGTAGAGAAAAAAGGAAAAGACATAAAAGTCACTAAAGGTTTCAGTGTTGTCTTTAGTTGTTATATTAATAACAATAACATTAATAATAATAATACTAATAGTACTAAATTTGCTTATATGCAAACGCTTAATTAAGGTAACAGTGTTTTGGTTTCTTGCTTATATCTCGAAAACAGTTACTCCTATCAATTTTTATCTTTTTACTAAAATTCAAGCTGATAAAATTTCCTACAAAATAGTTATTTGCATTTTTCATGTAGGACTAACCATAAGCGAGATATATGATTGAAAATAATTAATATTTAAAAAAAAAGTGCTTTAACAGAAAATGTCTTGTGATTTAAAATACACTTAATTTATTAGGTCCAATACTTTATTAAAAAAAAAGGGGGTGATATATAAGTCACTGAAGTCTTCAGAGTCGATTTTAAATGCTGCATTTTCGTCTTCGTCTCAAACATTGAAAACTGAATTACATTTTTGTTCTGAAACGGTAACAGTTTTTACTTTGGTTTTTTGCTTATATCTCGAAAACAGTTACTCCTATCAATTTTTATCTTTCTTTCAAAATTAAAGCTGATAACATTTCCTACAAAATAGTTATTTGCATTTTTCTTGTAGGACCAACCATAAGCGAGTTATAAAGTTGGATATAAATAATATTTAACAAAAACTTGCTTAAAAATAAAATGTTTGAAATACTGAAATTAAACTAAATTAATTGTGTCTAACACTTTAGTAGAGAAAAAAGAAAAAGACATAAAAGTCACCAAAGTCTTCAGAATCGTTTTTAGTCGTCATATTAATAACAATAACATTAATAATAATAATACTAATAGTACTAAATCTGCTTATATGCAAGCGCTTTATTAAGGTAACAGTTTTTTGGTTTCTTGCTTATATCTCGAAAACAGTTACTCCTATGAATTTTTGTCTTTTTTTCAAAATTAAAGCTGATAAAATTTTCTACAAAATAGTTATTTGCATTTTTCTTGTAGGACCAACCATAAGCGAGTTATAGAGTTGGATATAAATAATATTTAACAAAAATTTGCTTTAAAATAAAATGTTTGAAAAACTGAAATTAAACTAATTTAACTGTGTTTAACACTTTAGTAGAGAAAAAAGGAAAAGACATAAAAGTCACTAAAGGTTTCAGAGTTGTCTTTAGTTGTCATATTAATAACAATAACATTAATAATAATAATACTAATAGTACTAAATTTGCTTATATGCAAACGCTTAATTAAGGTAACAGTGTTTTGGTTTCTTGCTTATATCTCGAAAACAGTTACTCCTATCAATTTTTATCTTTTTACTAAAATTCAAGCTGATAAAATTTCCTACAAAATAGTTATTTGCATTTTTCATGTAGGACTAACCATAAGCGAGATATATGATTGAAAATAATTAATATTTAAAAAAAAAGTGCTTTAACAGAAAATGTCTTGTGATTTAAAATACACTTAATTTATTGGGTCCAATACTTTATTAGAAGAAAAAGGAAGTGACATAAAAGTCACTGAAGTCTTCAGAGTCGTTTTTAAATGCTGCAGTTTCGTCTTCGTCTCAAACATTGAAAACCGAATTACATTTTTGTTCAGTAACAGTCACAGTTTTCTTATTGGTTTCTTGCTTATATCTCGAAAACAGTTACTCCTATCAATTTTTATCTTTTTACTAAAATTCAAGCTGATAAAATTTCCTACAAATTAGTTATTTGCATTTTTCTTGTAGGACCAACCATAAGCGAGTTATAGAGTTGGATATAAATAATATTTAACAAAAATTTGCTTTAAAATAAAATGTTTGAAAAACTGAAATTAAACTAATTTAATTGTGTCTAACACTTTAGTAGAGGAAAAAGAAGAAGACATAAAAGTCACTAAAGGTTTCAAAGTTGTCTTTAATCGTCATATTAATAACAATAACATTAATAATAATAATACTAATAGTACTAAATTTGCTTATATGCAAACGCTTAATTAAGGTAACAGTGTTTTGGTTTCTTGCTCATATCTCGAAAACAGTTACTCCTATCAATTTTTATCTTTTCACTAAAATTCAAGCTGATAAAATTTCCTACAAAATAGTTATTTGCATTTTTTATGTAGGACTAACCATAAGCGAGATATAAGATTGAAAATAATTAATATTTAAAAATGAAGTGCTCCAACAGAAAATGTCTTGTGATTTAAAATACACTTAATTTATTAGGTCCAATACTTTATTAAAAAAAAAAAGGGGGTGACATATAAGTCACTGAAGTCTTCAGAGTCGATTTTAAATGCTGCATTTTCGTCTTCGTCTCAAACATTGAAAACTGAATTACATTTTTGTTCTGAAACGGTAACAGTTTTTACTTTGGTTTTTTGCTTATATCTCGAAAACAGTTACTCCTATCAATTTTTATCTTTCTTTCAAAATTAAAGCTGATAACATTTCCAGCAAAATAGTTATTTGCATTTTTCTTGTAGGACCAACCATAAGCGAGTTATAAAGTTGGATATAAATAATATTTAACAAAAACTTGCTTAAAAATAAAATGTTTGAAATACTGAAATTAAACTAAATTAATTGTGTCTAACACTTTAGTAGAGAAAAAAGAAAAAGACATAAAAGTCACCAAAGTCTTCAGAATCGTTTTTAGTCGTCATATTAATAACAATAACATTAATAATAATAATACTAATAGTACTAAATCTGCTTATATGCAAGCGCTTTATTAAGGTAACAGTTTTTTGGTTTCTTGCTTATATCTCGAAAACAGTTACTCCTATGAATTTTTGTCTTTCTTTCAAAATTAAAGCTGATAAAATATTCTACAAAATAGTTATTTGCATTTTTCTTGTAGGACCAACCATAAGCGAGTTATAGAGTTGGATATAAATAATATTTAACAAAAATTTGCTTTAAAATAAAATGTTTGAAAAACTGAAATTAAACTAATTTAACTGTGTCTAACACTTTAGTAGAGAAAAAAGGAAAAGACATAAAAGTCACTAAAGGTTTCAGAGTTGTCTTTAGTTGTCATATTAATAACAATAACATTAATAATAATAATACTAATAGTACTAAATTTGCTTATATGCAAACGCTTAATTAAGGTAACAGTGTTTTGGTTTCTTGCTTAGATCTCGAAAACAGTTACTCCTATCAATTTTTATCTTTTTACTAAAATTCAAGCTGATAAAATTTCCTACAAAATAGTTATTTGCATTTTTCATGTAGGACTAACCATAAGCGAGATATATGATTGAAAATAATTAATATTTAAAAAAAAAGTGCTTTAACAGAAAATGTCTTGTGATTTAAAATACACTTAATTTATTAGGTCCAATACTTTATTAAAAAAAAAAAGGGGGTGACATATAAGTCACTGAAGTCTTCAGAGTCGATTTTAAATGCTGCATTTTCGTCTTCGTCTCAAACATTGAAAACTGAATTACATTTTTGTTCTGAAACGGTAACAGTTTTTACTTTGGTTTTTTGCTTATATCTCGAAAACAGTTACTCCTATCTATTTTTATCTTTCTTTCAAAATTAAAGCTGATAACATTTCCTACAAAATAGTTATTTGCATTTTTCTTGTAGGACCAACCATAAGCGAGTTATAAAGTTGGATATAAATAATATTTAACAAAAATTTGCTTTAAAATAAAATGTTTGAAAAACTGAAATTAAACTAAATTAATTGTGTCTAACACTTTAGTAGAGAAAAAAGAAAAAGACATAAAAGTCACCAAAGTCTTCAGAATCGTTTTTAGTCGTCATATTAATAACAATAACATTAATAATAATAATACTAATAGTACTAAATCTGCTTATATGCAAGCGCTTTATTAAGGTAACAGTTTTTTGGTTTCTTGCTTATATCTCGAAAACAGTTACTCCTATGAATTTTTGTCTTTCTTTCAAAATTAAAGCTGATAAAATATTCTACAAAATAGTTATTTGCATTTTTCTTGTAGGACCAACCATAAGCGAGTTATAGAGTTGGATATAAATAATATTTAACAAAAATTTACTTTAAAATAAAATGTTTGAAAAACTGAAATTAAACTAATTTAACTGTGTCTAACACTTTAGTAGAGAAAAAAGGAAAAGGCATAAAAGTCACTAAAGGTTTCAGAGTTGTCTTTAGTTGTCATATTAATAACAATAACATTAATAATAATAATACTAATAGTACTAAATTTGCTTATATGCAAACGCTTAATTAAGGTAACAGTGTTTTGGTTTCTTGCTTATATCTCGAAAACAGTTACTCCTATCAATTTTTATCTTTTTACTAAAATTAAAGCTGATAAAATTTCCTACAAAATAGTTATTTGCATTTTTCATGTAGGACTAACCATAAGCAAGATATATGATTGAAAATAATTAATATTTAAAAAAAAAGTGCTTTAACAGAAAATGTCTTGTGATTTAAAATACACTTAATTTATTGGGTCCAATACTTTATTAGAAGAAAAAGGAAGTGACATAAAAGTCACTGAAGTCTTCAGAGTCGTTTTTAAATGCTGCAGTTTCGTCTTCGTCTCAAACATTGAAAACCGAATTACATTTTTGTTCAGTAACAGTCACAGTTTTCTTATTGATTTTTTGCTTATATCTCGAAAACAGTTACTCCTATCAATTTTTATCTTTTTTTCAAAATTAAAGCTGATAAAATTTCCTACAAAATAGTTATTTGCATTTTTCTTGTAGGACCAACCATAAGCGAGTTATAGAGTTGGATATAAATAATATTTAACAAAAATTTACTTTAAAATAAAATGTTTGAAAAACTGAAATTAAACTAATTTAACTGTGTCTAACACTTTAGTAGAGAAAAAAGGAAAAGGCATAAAAGTCACTAAAGGTTTCAGAGTTGTCTTTAGTTGTCATATTAATAACAATAACATTAATAATAATAATACTAATAGTACTAAATTTGCTTATATGCAAACGCTTAATTAAGGTAACAGTGTTTTGGTTTCTTGCTTATATCTCGAAAACAGTTACTCCAATCAATTTTTATTTTTTTACTAAAATTCAAGCTGATAAAATTTCCTACAAAATAGTTATTTGCATTTTTCATGTAGGACTAACCATAAGCAAGATATATGATTGAAAATAATTAATATTTAAAAAAAAAGTGCTTTAACAGAAAATGTCTTGTGATTTAAAATACACTTAATTTATTGGGTCCAATACTTTATTAGAAGAAAAAGGAAGTGACATAAAAGTCACTGAAGTCTTCAGAGTCGTTTTTAAATGCTGCAGTTTCGTCTTCGTCTCAAACATTGAAAACCGAATTACATTTTTGTTCAGTAACAGTCACAGTTTTCTTATTGATTTTTTGCTTATATCTCGAAAACAGTTACTCCTATCAATTTTTATCTTTTTTTCAAAATTAAAGCTGATAAAATTTCCTACAAAATAGTTATTTGCATTTTTCTTGTAGGACCAACCATAAGCGAGTTATAGAGTTGGATATAAATAATATTTAACAAAAATTTGCTTTAAAATAAAATGTTTGAAAAACTGAAATTAAACTAATTTAATTGTGTCTAACACTTTAGTAGAGGAAAAAGAAGAAGACATAAAAGTCACTAAAGGTTTCAAAGTTGTCTTTAATCGTAATATTAATAACAATAACATTAATAATAATAATACTAATAGTAATAAATTTGCTTATATGCAAACGCTTAATTAAGGTAACAGTGTTTTGGTTTCTTGCTTATATCTCGAAAACAGTTACTCCTATCAATTTTTATCTTTTTACTAAAATTAAAGCTGATAAAATTTCCTACAAAATAGTTAATTGCATTTTTAATGTAGGACTAACCATAAGCGAGATATAAGTTTGAAAATAATTAAAATTTAAAAAAAAGTGCTTCAACAGAAAATGTCTTGTGATTTAAAATACACTTAATTTATTGGGTCCAATACTTTATTAGAAGAAAAAAGAGGTGACAGAAAAGTCACTGAAGTCTTTAGAGTCGTTTGTAAATGCTGCATTTTCGTCTTCGTCTCAAACATTGAAAACTGAATTACATTTTTGTTCAGTAACTGTTACAGTTTTCTTATTGGTTTTTTGCTTATATCTCGAAAACAGTTACTCCTATCAATTTTTATCTTTCTTTTAAAATTAAAGCTGATAAAGCTTCCTACAAAATAGTTGTTTGCATTTTTCTTGTAGGACCAACCATAAGCGAGTTATAGAGTTGGATATAAATAATATTTAACAAAAATTTGCTTTAAATAAAATGTTTGAAAAACCGAAATTAAACTAAATTAATTGAGTCTAACACTTTAGTAGAGAAAAAAGAAAAAGACATAAAAGTCACCAAAGTCTTCAGAATCGTTTTTAGTCGTCATATTAATAACAATAACATTATTAATAATAATACTAATAGTACTAAATCTGCTTATATGCAAGCGCTTTATTAAGGTAACAGTTTTTTGGTTTCTTGCTTATATCTCGAAAACAGTTACTCCTATCAATTTTTATCTTTTTTTCAAAATTAAAGCTGATAAAATTTCCTACAAAATAGTTATTTGCATTTTTCTTGTAGGACCAACCATAAGCGAGTTATAGAGTTGGATATAAATAATATTTAACAAAAATTTGCTTTAAAATA
Organism: Tribolium castaneum; assembly: GCF_031307605.1. Lineage (NCBI taxonomy): Eukaryota > Metazoa > Arthropoda > Insecta > Coleoptera > Tenebrionidae > Tribolium > Tribolium castaneum. The sequence goes on from NC_087399.1 coordinate 16,734,979, forward strand.
AAATGTTTGAAAAACTGAAATTAAACTAATTTAATTGTGTCTAACACTTTAGTAGAGGAAAAAGAAGAAGACATAAAAGTCACTAAAGGTTTCAAAGTTGTCTTTATTCGTAATATTAATAACAATAACATTAATAATAATAATACTAATAGTACTAAATTTGCTTATATGCAAACGCTTAATTAAGGTAACAGTGTTTTGGTTTCTTGCTTATATCTCGAAAACAGTTACTCCTATCAATTTTTATCTTTTTACTAAAATTAAAGCTGATAAAATTTCCTACAAAATAGTTAATTGCATTTTTAATGTAGGACTAACCATAAGCGAGATATAAGTTTGAAAATAATTAAAATTTAAAAAAAAGTGCTTCAACAGATAATGTCTTGTGATTTAAAATACACTTAATTTATTGGGTCCAATACTTTATTAGAAGAAAAAAGAGGTGACAGAAAAGTCACTGAAGTCTTTAGAGTCGTTTGTAAATGCTGCATTTTCGTCTTCGTCTCAAACATTGAAAACTGAATTACATTTTTGTTCAGTAACTGTTACAGTTTTCTTATTGGTTTTTTGCTTATATCTCGAAAACAGTTACTCCTATCAATTTTTATCTTTCTTTTAAAATTAAAGTTGATAAAGCTTCCTACAAAATAGTTGTTTGCATTTTTCTTGTAGGACCAACCATAAGCGAGTTATAGAGTTGGATATAAATAATATTTAACAAAAATTTGCTTTAAATAAAATGTTTGAAAAACCGAAATTAAACTAAATTAATTGAGTCTAACACTTTAGTAGAGAAAAAAGAAAAAGACATAAAAGTCACCAAAGTCTTCAGAATCGTTTTTAGTCGTCATATTAATAACAATAACATTATTAATAATAATACTAATAGTACTAAATCTGCTTATATGCAAGCGCTTTATTAAGGTAACAGTTTTTTGGTTTCTTGCTTATATCTCGAAAACAGTTACTCCTATCAATTTTTATCTTTTTTTCAAAATTAAAGCTGATAAAATTTCCTACAAAATAGTTATTTGCATTTTTCTTGTAGGACCAACCATAAGCGAGTTATAGAGTTGGATATAAATAATATTTAACAAAAATTTGCTTTAAAATAAAATGTTTGAAAAACTGAAATTAAACTAATTTAATTGTGTCTAACACTTTAGTAGAGGAAAAAGAAGAAGACATAAAAGTCACTAAAGGTTTCAAAGTTGTCTTTAATCGTCATATTAATAACAATAACATTAATAATAATAATACTAATAGTACTAAATTTGCTTATATGCAAACGCTTAATTAAGGTAACAGTGTTTTGGTTTCTTGCTCATATCTCGAAAACAGTTACTCCTATCAATTTTTATCTTTTTACTAAAATTCAAGCTGATAAAATTTCCTACAAAATAATTATTTGCATTTTTTATGTAGGACTAACCATAAGCGAGATATAAGATTGAAAATAATTAATATTTAAAAAAGAAGTGCTTTAACAGAAAATGTCTTGTGATTTAAAATACACTTAATTTATTAGGTCCAATACTTTATTAGAAAAAAAGGGGGTGACATATAAGTCACTGAAGTCTTCAGAGTCGATTTTAAATGCTGCATTTTCGTCTTCGTCTCAAACATTGAAAACTGAATTATATTTTTGTTCTGAAACGGTAACAGTTTTTACTTTGGTTTTTTGCTTATATCTCGAAAACAGTTACTAGTATCAATTTTTATCTTTCTTTCAAAATTAAAGCTGATAACATTTCCTACAAAATAGTTATTTGCATTTTTCTTGTAGGACCAACCATAAGCGAGTTATAAAGTTGGATATAAATAATATTAAACAAAAACTTGCTTAAAAATAAAATGTTTGAAATACTGAAATTAAACTAAATTAATTGTGTCTAACACTTTAGTAGAGAAAAAAGAAAAAGACATAAAAGTCACCAAAGTCTTCAGAATCGTTTTTAGTCGTCATATTAATAACAATAACATTAATAATAATAATACTAATAGTACTAAATCTGCTTATATGCAAGCGCTTTATTAAGGTAACAGTTTTTTGGTTTCTTGCTTATATCTCGAAAACAGTTACTCCTATGAATTTTTGTCTTTCTTTCAAAATCAAAGCTGATAAAATATTCTACAAAATAGTTATTTGCATTTTTCTTGTAGGACCAACCATAAGCGAGTTATAGAGTTGGATATAAATAATATTTAACAAGAATTTGCTTTAAAATAAAATGTTTGAAAAACTGAAATTAAACTAATTTTACTGTGACTAACACTTTAGTAGAGAAAAAACGAAAAGACATAAAAGTCACTAAAGGTTTCAGAGTTGTCTTTAGTTGTCATATTAATAACAATAACATTAATAATAATAATACTAATAGTTCTAAATTTGCTTATATGCAAACGCTTAATTAAGGTAACAGTGTTTTGGTTTCTTGCTTATATCTCGAAAACAGTTACTCCTATCAATTTTTATCTTTTTACTAAAATTCAAGCTGATAAAATTTCCTACAAAATAGTTATTTGCATTTTTCATGTAGGACTAACCATAAGCGAGATATATGATTGAAAATAATTAATATTTAAAAAAAAAGTGCTTTAACAGAAAATGTCTTGTGATTTAAAATACACTTAATTTATTGGGTCCAATACTTTATTAGAAGAAAAAGGAAGTGACATAAAAGTCACTGAAGTCTTCAGAGTCGTTTTTAAATGCTGCAGTTTCGTCTTCGTCTCAAACATTGAAAACCGAATTACATTTTTGTTCAGTAACAGTCACAGTTTTCTTATTGGTTTTTTGCTTATATCTCGAAAACAGTTACTCCTATCAATTTTTATCTTTCTTTCAAAATTAAAGCTGATGAAATTTCCTACAAAATAGTTATTTGCATTTTTCTTGTACGACCAACCATAAGCGAGTTATAGAGTTGGATGTAAATAATATTTAACAAAAATTTGCTTTAAAATAAAATGTTTGAAAAACTGAAATTAAACTAATTTAATTGTGTCTAACACTTTAGTAGAGGAAAAAGAAGAAGACATAAAAGTCACTGAAGGTTTCAAAGTTGTCTTTAATCGTCATATTAATAACAATAACATTAATAATAATAATACTAATAGTACTAAATTTGCTAATATGCAAACGCTTAATTAAGGTAACAGTGTTTTGGTTTCTTGCTCATATCTCGAAAACAGTTACTCCTATCAACTTTTATCTTTTTACTAAAATTCAAGCTGATAAAATTTCCTACAAAATAATTATTTGCATTTTTTATGTAGGACTAACCATAAGCGAGATATAAGATTGAAAATAATTAATATTTAAAAAAGAAGTGCTTTAACAAAAAATGTCTTGTGATTTAAAATACACTTAATTTATTAGGTCCAATACTTTATTAGAAAAAAAGGGGGTGACATATAAGTCACTGAAGTCTTCAGAGTCGATTTTAAATGCTGCATTTTCGTCTTCGTCTCAAACATTGAAAACTGAATTACATTTTTGTTCTGAAACGGTAACAGTTTTTACATTGGTTTTTTGCTTATATCTCGAAAACAGTTACTCCTATCAATTTTTATCTTTCTTTCAAAATTAAAGCTGATAACATTTTCTACAAAATAGTTATTTGCATTTTTCTTGTAGGACCAACCATAAGCGAGTTATAAAGTTGGATATAAATAATATTTAACAAAAACTTGCTTAAAAATAAAATGTTTGAAATACTGAAATTAAACTAAATTAATTGTGTCTAACACTTTAGTAGAGAAAAAAGAAAAAGACATAAAAGTCACCAAAGTCTTCAGAATCGTTTTTAGTCGTCATATTAATAACAATAACATTAATAATAATAATACTAATAGTACTAAATCTGCTTATATGCAAGCGCTTTATTAAGGTAACAGTTTTTTGGTTTCTTGCTTATATCTCGAAAACAGTTACTCCTATGAATTTTTGTCTTTTTTTCAAAATTAAAGCTGATAAAATATTCTACAAAATAGTTATTTGCATTTTTCTTGTAGGACCAACCATAAGCGAGTTATAGAGTTGGATATAAATAATATTTAACAAAAATTTGCTTTAAAATAAAATGTTTGAAAAACTGAAATTAAACTAATTTAACTGTGTCTAACACTTTAGTAGAGAAAAAAGGAAAAGACATAAAAGTCACTAAAGGTTTCAGAGTTGTCTTTAGTTGTCATATTAATAACAATAACATTAATAATAATAATACTAATAGTACTAAATTTGCTTATATGCAAACGCTTAATTAAGGTAACAGTGTTTTGGTTTCTTGCTTATATCTCGAAAACAGTTACTCCAATCAATTTTTATCTTTTTACTAAAATTCAAGCTGATAAAATTTCCTACAAAATAGTTATTTGCATTTTTCATGTAGGACTAACCATAAGCGAGATATATGATTGAAAATAATTAATATTTAAAAAAAAAGTGCTTTAACAGAAAATGTCTTGTGATTTAAAATACACTTAATTTATTGGGTCCAATACTTTATTAGAAGAAAAAGGAAGTGACATAAAAGTCACTGAAGTCTTCAGAGTCGTTTTTAAATGCTGCAGTTTCGTCTTCGTCTCAAACATTGAAAACCGAATTACATTTTTGTTCAGTAACAGTCACAGTTTTCTTATTGGTTTTTTGCTTATATCTCGAAAACAGTTACTCCTATCAATTTTTATCTTTCTTTTAAAATTAAAGCTGATAAAGCTTCCTACAAAATAGTTGTTTGCATTTTTCTTGTAGGACCAACCATAAGCGAGTTATAGAGTTGGATATAAATAATATTTAACAAAAATTTGCTTTAAATAAAATGTTTGAAAAACCGAAATTAAACTAAATTAATTGAGTCTAACACTTTAGTAGAGAAAAAAGAAAAAGACATAAAAGTCACCAAAGTCTTCAGAATCGTTTTTAGTCGTCATATTAATAACAATAACATTATTAATAATAATACTAATAGTACTAAATCTGCTTATATGCAAGCGCTTTATTAAGGTAACAGTTTTTTGGTTTCTTGCTTATATCTCGAAAACAGTTACTCCTATCAATTTTTATCTTTTTTTCAAAATTAAAGCTGATAAAATTTCCTACAAAATAGTTATTTGCATTTTTCTTGTAGGACCAACCATAAGCGAGTTATAGAGTTGGATATAAATAATATTTAACAAAAATTTGCTTTAAAATAAAATGTTTGAAAAACTGAAATTAAACTAATTTAATTGTGTCTAACACTTTAGTAGAGGAAAAAGAAGAAGACATAAAAGTCACTAAAGGTTTCAAAGTTGTCTTTAATCGTCATATTAATAACAATAACATTAATAATAATAATACTAATAGTACTAAATTTGCTTATATGCAAACGCTTAATTAAGGTAACAGTGTTTTGGTTTCTTGCTTATATCTCGAAAACAGTTACTCCTATCAATTTTTATCTTTTTACTAAAATTCAAGCTGATAAAATTTCCTACAAAATAATTATTTGCATTTTTCATGTAGGACTAACCATAAGCGAGATATATGATTGAAAATAATTAATATTTAAAAAAAAAGTGCTTTAACAGAAAATGTCTTGTGATTTAAAATACACTTAATTTATTGGGTCCAATACTTTATTAGAAGAAAAAGGAAGTGACATAAAAGTCACTGAAGTCTTCAGAGTCGTTTTTAAATGCTGCAGTTTCGTCTTCGTCTCAAACATTGAAAACCGAATTACATTTTTGTTCAGTAACAGTCACAGTTTTCTTATTGGTTTTTTGCTTATATCTCGAAAACAGTTACTCCTATCAATTTTTATCTTTCTTTCAAAATTAAAGCTGATAAAATTTCCTACAAAATAGTTATTTGCATTTTTCTTGTACGACCAACCATAAGCGAGTTATAGAGTTGGATATAAATAATATTTAACAAAAATTTGCTTTAAAATAAAATGTTTGAAAAACTGAAATTAAACTAATTTAATTGTGTCTAACACTTTAGTAGAGGAAAAAGAAGAAGACATAAAAGTCACTAAAGGTTTCAAAGTTGTCTTTAATCGTCATATTAATAACAATAACATTAATAATAATAATACTAATAGTACTAAATTTGCTTATATGCAAACGCTTAATTAAGGTAACAGTGTTTTGGTTTCTTGCTCATATCTCGAAAACAGTTACTCCTATCAATTTTTATCTTTTTACTAAAATTCAAGCTGATAAAATTTCCTACAAAATAATTATTTGCATTTTTTATGTAGGACTAACCATAAGCGAGATATAAGATTGAAAATAATTAATATTTAAAAAAGAAGTGCTTTAACAGAAAATGTCTTGTGATTTAAAATACACTTAATTTATTAGGTCCAATACTTTATTAGAAAAAAAGGGGGTGACATATAAGTCACTGAAGTCTTCAGAGTCGATTTTAAATGCTGCATTTTCGTCTTCGTCTCAAACATTGAAAACTGAATTATATTTTTGTTCTGAAACGGTAACAGTTTTTACTTTGGTTTTTTGCTTATATCTCGAAAACAGTTACTCCTATCAATTTTTATCTTTCTTTCAAAATTAAAGCTGATAACATTTCCTACAAAATAGTTATTTGCATTTTTCTTGTAGGACCAACCATAAGCGAGTTATAAAGTTGGATATAAATAATATTTAACAAAAACTTGCTTAAAAATAAAATGTTTGAAATACTGAAATTAAACTAAATTAATTGTGTCTAACACTTTAGTAGAGAAAAAAGAAAAAGACATAAAAGTCACCAAAGTCTTCAGAATCGTTTTTAGTCGTCATATTAATAACAATAACATTAATAATAATAATACTAATAGTACTAAATCTGCTTATATGCAAGCGCTTTATTAAGGTAACAGTTTTTTGGTTTCTTGCTTATATCTCGAAAACAGTTACTCCTATGAATTTTTGTCTTTCTTTCAAAATCAAAGCTGATAAAATATTCTACAAAATAGTTATTTGCATTTTTCTTGTAGGACCAACCATAAGCGAGTTATAGAGTTGGATATAAATAATATTTAACAAAAATTTGCTTTAAAATAAAATGTTTGAAAAACTGAAATTAAACTAATTTTACTGTGTCTAACACTTTAGTAGAGAAAAAACGAAAAGACATAAAAGTCACTAAAGGTTTCAGAGTTGTCTTTAGTTGTCATATTAATAACAATAACATTAATAATAATAATACTAATAGTTCTAAAATTGCTTATATGCAAACGCTTAATTAAGGTAACGGTGTTTTGGTTTCTTGCTTATATCTCGAAAACAGTTACTCCTATCAATTTTTATCTTTTTACTAAAATTCAAGCTGATAAAATTTCCTACAAAATAGTTATTTGCATTTTTCATGTAGGACTAACCATAAGCGAGATATATGATTGAAAATAATTAATATTTAAAAAAAAAGTGCTTTAACAGAAAATGTCTTGTGATTTAAAATACACTTAATTTATTGGGTCCAATACTTTATTAGAAGAAAAAAGAGGTGACAGAAAGGTCACTGAAGTCTTTAGAGTCGTTTGTAAATGCTGCATTTTCGTCTTCGTCTCAAACATTGAAAACTGAATTATATTTTTGTTCAGTAACTGTTACAGTTTTCTTATTGGTTTTTTGCTTATATCTCGAAAACAGTTACTCCTATCAATTTTTATCTTTCTTTTAAAATTAAAGCTGATAAAGCTTCCTACAAAATAGTTGTTTGCATTTTTCTTGTAGGACCAACCATAAGCGAGTTATAGAGTTGGATATAAATAATATTTAACAAAAATTTGCTTTAAATAAAATGTTTGAAAAACCGAAATTAAACTAAATTAATTGAGTCTAACACTTTAGTAGAGAAAAAAGAAAAAGACATAAAAGTCACCAAAGTCTTCAGAATCGTTTTTAGTCGTCATATTAATAACAATAACATTATTAATAATAATACTAATAGTACTAAATCTGCTTATATGCAAGCGCTTTATTAAGGTAACAGTTTTTTGGTTTCTTGCTTATATCTCGAAAACAGTTACTCCTATCAATTTTTATCTTTTTTTCAAAATTAAAGCTGATAAAATTTCCTACAAAATAGTTATTTGCATTTTTCTTGTAGGACCAACCATAAGCGAGTTATAGAGTTGGATATAAATAATATTTAACAAAAATTTGCTTTAAAATAAAATGTTTGAAAAACTGAAATTAAACTAATTTAATTGTGTCTAACACTTTAGTAGAAGAAAAAGAAGAAGACATAAAAGTCACTAAAGGTTTCAAAGTTGTCTTTAATCGTCATATTAATAACAATAACATTAATAATAATAATAATACTAATAGTACTAAATTTGCTTATATGCAAACGCTTAATTAAGGTAACAGTGTTTTGGTTTCTTGCTCATATCTCGAAAACAGTTACTCCTATCAATTTTTATCTTTTTACTAAAATTCAAGCTGATAAAATTTCCTACAAAATAATTATTTGCATTTTTTATATAGGACTAACCATAAGCGAGATATAAGATTGAAAATAATTAATATTTAAAAAAGAAGTGCTTTAACAGAAAATGTCTTGTGATTTAAAATACACTTAATTTATTAGGTCCAATACTTTATTAGAAAAAAAGGGGGTGACATATAAGTCACTGAAGTCTTCAGAGTCGATTTTAAATGCTGCATTTTCGTCTTCGTCTCAAACATTGAAAACTGAATTATATTTTTGTTCTGAAACGGTAACAGTTTTTACTTTGGTTTTTTGCTTATATCTCGAAAACAGTTACTCCTATCAATTTTTATCTTTCTTTCAAAATTAAAGCTGATAACATTTCCTACAAAATAGTTATTTGCATTTTTCTTGTAGGACCAACCATAAGCGAGTTATAAAGTTGGATATAAATAATATTTAACAAAAACTTGCTTAAAAATAAAATGTTTGAAATACTGAAATTAAACTAAATTAATTGTGTCTAACACTTTAGTAGAGAAAAAAGAAAAAGACATAAAAGTCACCAAAGTCTTCAGAATCGTTTTTAGTCGTCATATTAATAACAATAACATTAATAATAATAATACTAATAGTACTAAATCTGCTTATATGCAAGCGCTTTATTAAGGTAACAGTTTTTTGGTTTCTTGCTTATATCTCGAAAACAGTTACTCCTATGAATTTTTGTCTTTCTTTCAAAATCAAAGCTGATAAAATATTCTACAAAATAGTTATTTGCATTTTTCTTGTAGGACCAACCATAAGCGAGTTATAGAGTTGGATATAAATAATATTTAACAAAAATTTGCTTTAAAATAAAATGTTTGAAAAACTGAAATTAAACTAATTTTACTGTGTCTAACACTTTAGTAGAGAAAAAACGAAAAGACATAAAAATCACTAAAGGTTTCAGAGTTGTCTTTAGTTGTCATATTAATAACAATAACATTAATAATAATAATACTAATAGTTCTAAATTTCCTTATATGCAAACGCTTAATTAAGGTAACAGTGTTTTGGTTTCTTGCTTATATCTCGAAAACAGTTACTCCTATCAATTTTTATCTTTTTACTAAAATTCAAGCTGATAAAATTTCCTACAAAATAGTTATTTGCATTTTTCATGTAGGACTAACCATAAGCGAGATATATGATTGAAAATAATTAATATTTAAAAAAAAAGTGCTTTAACAGAAAATGTCTTGTAATTTAAAATACACTTAATTTATTGGGTCCAATACTTTATTTGAAGAAAAAGGAAGTGACATAAAAGTCACTGAAGTCTTCAGAGTCGTTTTTAAATGCTGCAGTTTCGTCTTCGTCTCAAACATTGAAAACCGAATTACATTTTTGTTCAGTAACAGTCACAGTTTTCTTATTGGTTTTTTGCTTATATCTCGAAAACAGTTACTCCTATCAATTTTTATCTTTCTTTCAAAATTAAAGCTGATAAAATTTCCTACAAAATAGTTATTTGCATTTTTCTTGTACGACCAACCATAAGCGAGTTATAGAGTTGAATATAAATAATATTTAACAAAAATTTGCTTTAAAATAAAATGTTTGAAAAACTGAAATTAAACTAATTTAATTGTGTCTAACACTTTAGTAGAGGAAAAAGAAGAAGACATAAAAGTCACTAAAGGTTTCAAAATTGTCTTTAATCGTCATATTAATAACAATAACATTAATAATAATAATACTAATAGTACTAAATTTGCTTATATGCAAACGCTTAATTAAGGTAACAGTGTTTTGGTTTCTTGCTCATATCTCGAAAACAGTTACTCCTATCAATTTTTATCTTTTTACTAAAATTCAAGCTGATAAAATTTCCTACAAAATAATTATTTGCATTTTTTATGTAGGACTAACCATAAGCGAGATATAAGATTGAAAATAATTAATATTTAAAAAAGAAGTGCTTTAACAGAAAATGTCTTGTGATTTAAAATACACTTAATTTATTAGGTCCAAACCTTTATTAGAAAAAAAGGGGGTGACATATAAGTCACTGAAGTCTTTAGAGTCGATTTTAAATGCTGCATTTTCGTCTTCGTCTCAAACATTGAAAACTGAATTATATTTTTGTTCTGAAACGGTAACAGTTTTTACTTTGGTTTTTTGCTTATATCTCGAAAACAGTTACTCCTATCAATTTTTATCTTTCTTTCAAAATTAAAGCTGATAACATTTCCTACAAAATAATTATTTGCATTTTTCTTGTAGGACCAACCATACGCGAGTTATAAAGTTGGATATAAATAATATTTAACAAAAACTTGCTTAAAAATAAAATGTTTGAAATACTGAAATTAAACTAAATTAATTGTGTCTAACACTTTAGTAGAGAAAAAAGAAAAAGACATAAAAGTCACCAAAGTCTTCAGAATCGTTTTTAGTCGTCATATTAATAACAATAACATTAATAATAATAATACTAATAGTACTAAATCTGCTTATATGCAAGCGCTTTATTAAGGTAACAGTTTTTTGGTTTCTTGCTTATATCTCGAAAACAGTTACTCCTATGAATTTTTGTCTTTCTTTCAAAATCAAAGCTGATAATATATTCTACAAAATAGTTATTTGCATTTTTCTTGTAGGACCAACCATAAGCGAGTTATAGCGTTGGATATAAATAATATTTAACAAAAATTTGCTTTAAAATAAAATGTTTGAAAAACTGAAATTAAACTAATTTTACTGTGTCTAACACTTTAGTAGAGAAAAAACGAAAAGACATAAAAGTCACTAAAGGTTTCAGAGTTGTCTTTAGTTGTCATATTAATAACAATAACATTAATAATAATAATACTAATAGTTCTAAATTTGCTTATATGCAAACGCTTAATTAAGGTAACAGTGTTTTGGTTTTTTGCTTATATCTCGAAAACAGTTACTCCTATCAATTTTTATCTTTCTTTCAAAATTAAAGCTGATAACATTTCCTACAAAATAATTATTTGCATTTTTCTTGTAGGACCAACCATAAGCGAGTTATAAAGTTGGATATAAATAATATTTAACAAAAATTTGCTTTAAAATAAAATGTTTGAAAAACTGAAATTAAACTAATTTAATTGTGTCTAACACTTTAGTAGAAGAAAAAGAAGAAGACATAAAAGTCACTAAAGGTTTCAAAGTTGTCTTTAATCGTCATATTAATAACAATAACATTAATAATAATAATACTAATAGTACTAAATTTGCTAATATGCAAACGCTTAATTAAGGTAACAGTGTTTTGGTTTCTTGCTCATATCTCGAAAACAGTTACTCCTATCAACTTTTATTTTTTTACTAAAATTCAAGCTGATAAAATTTCCTACAAAATAATTATTTGCATTTTTTATGTAGGACTAACCATAAGCGAGATATAAGATTGAAAATAATTAATATTTAAAAAAGAAGTGCTTTAACAGAAAATGTCTTGTGATTTAAAATACACTTAATTTATTAGGTCCAATACTTTATTAGAAAAAAAGGGGGTGACATATAAGTCACTGAAGTCTTCAGAGTCGATTTTAAATGCTGCATTTTCGTCTTCGTCTCAAACATTGAAAACTGAATTACATTTTTGTTCTGAAACGGTAACAGTTTTTACATTGGTTTTTTGCTTATATCTCGAAAACAGTTACTCCTATCAATTTTTATCTTTCTTTCAAAATTAAAGCTAATAACATTTCCTACAAAATAGTTATTTGCATTTTTCTTGTAGGACCAGCCATAAGCGAGTTATAAAGTTGGATATAAATAATATTTAACAAAAACTTGCTTAAAAATAAAATGTTTGAAATACTGAAATTAAACTAAATTAATTGTGTCTAACACTTTAGTAGAGAAAAAAGAAAAAGACATAAAAGTCACCAAAGTCTTCAAAATCGTTTTTAGTCGTCATATTAATAACAATAACATTAATAATAATAATACTAATAGTACTAAATCTGCTTATATGCAAGCGCTTTATTAAGGTAACAGTTTTTTGGTTTCTTGCTTATATCTCGAAAACAGTTACTCCTATGAATTTTTGTCTTTTTTTCAAAATTAAAGCTGATAAAATTTCCTACAAAATAGTTATTTGCATTTTTCTTGTAGAACCAACCATAAGCGAGTTATAGAGTTGGATATAAATAATTTTTAACAAAAATTTGCTTTAAAATAAAATGTTTGAAAAACTGAAATTAAACTAATTTAATTGTGTCTAACACTTCAGTAGAGGAAAAAGGAAAAGACATAAAAGTCACTAAAGGTTTCAGAGTTGTCTTTAGTTGTCATATTAATAACAATAACATTAATAATAATAATACTAATAGTACTAAATTTGCTTATATGCAAACGCTTAATTAAGGTAACAGTGTTTTGGTTTCTTGCTTATATCTCGAAAACAGTTACTCCTATCAATTTTTATCTTTTTACTAAAATTCAAGCTGATAATATTTCCTATAAAATAGTAACTTGCATTTTTCATGTAGGACTAACCATAAGCGAGATATATGATTGAAAATAATTAATATTTAAAAAAAAAGTGCTTTAACAGAAAATGTCTTGTGATTTAAAATACACTTAATTTATTGGGTCCAATACTTTATTAGAAGAAAAAGGAAGTGACATAAAAGTCACTGAAGTCTTCAGAGTCGTTTTTAAATGCTGCAGTTTCGTCTTCGTCTCAAACATTGAAAACTGAATTACATTTTTGTTCAGTAACAGTCACAGTTTTCTTATTGGTTTTTTGCTTATATCTCGAAAACAGTTACTCCTATCAATTTTTATCTTTCTGTCAAAATTAAAGCTGATAAAATTTTCTACAAAATAAATATTTGCATTTTTCTTGTAGGACCAACCATAAGCGAGTTATAGAGTTGGATATAAATAATATTTAACAAAAATTTGCTTTAAAATAAAATGTTTGAAAAACTGAAATTAAACTAATTTAATTGTGTCTAACACTTTAGTAGAGGAAAAAGAAGAAGACATAAAAGTCACTAAAGGTTTCAAAGTTGTCTTTAATCGTCATATTAATAACAATAACATTAATAATAATAATACTAATAGTACTAAATTTGCTTATATGCAAACGCTTAATTAAGGTAACAGTGTTTTGGTTTCTTGCTCATATCTCGAAAACAGTTACTCCTATCAATTTTTATCTTTCTTCCAAAATTAAAGCTGATAACATTTCCTACAAAATAGTTATTTGCATTTTTCTTGTGGGACCAACCATAAGCGAGTTATAAAGTTGGATATAAATAATATTTAACAAAAACTTGCTTAAAAATAAAATGTTTGAAATACTGAAATTAAACTAAATTAATTGTGTCTAACACTTTAGTAGAGAAAAAAGAAAAAGACATAAAAGTCACCAAAGTCTTCAGAATCGTTTTTAGTCGTCATATTAATAACAATAACATTAATAATAATAATACTAATAGTACTAAGTCTGCTTATATGCAAGCGCTTTATTAAGGTAACAGTTTTTTGGTTTCTTGCTTATATCTCGAAAACAGTTACTCCTATGAATTTTTGTCTTTTTTTCAAAATTAAAGCTGATAAAATTTCCTACAAAATAGTTATTTGCATTTTTCTTGTAGGACCAACCATAAGCGAGTTATAGAGTTGGATATAAATAATTTTTAACAAAAATTTGCTTTAAAATAAAATGTTTGAAAAACTGAAATTAAACTAATTTAATTGTGTCTAACACTTTAGTAGAGGAAAAAGGAAAAGACATAAAAGTCACTAAAGGTTTCAGAGTTGTCTTTAGTTGTCATATTAATAACAATAACATTAATAATAATAATACTAATACTACTAAATTTGCTTATATGCAAACGCTTAATTAAGGTAACAGTGTTTTGGTTTCTTGCTTATATCTCGAAAACAGTTACTCCTATTAATTTTTATCTTTTTACTAAAATTCAAGCTGATAAAATTTCCTATAAAATAGTTATTTGCATTTTTCATGTAGGACTAACCATAAGCGAGATATATGATTGAAAATAATTAATATTTAAAAAAAAAGTGCTTTAACAGAAAATGTCTTGTGATTTAAAATACACTTAATTTATTGGGTCCAATACTTTATTAGAAGAAAAAGGAAGTGACATAAAAGTCACTGAAGTCTTCAGAGTCGTTTTTAAATGCTGCAGTTTCGTCTTCGTCTCAAACATTGAAAACTGAATTACATTTTTGTTCAGTAACAGTCACAGTTTTCTTATTGGTTTTTTGCTTATATCTCGAAAACAGTTACTTCTATCAATTTTTATCTTTCTGTCAAAATTAAAGCTGATAACATTTCCTACAAAATAGTTATTTGCATTTTTCTTGTAGGACCAACCATAAGCGAGTTATAAAGTTGGATATAAATAATATTTAACAAAAACTTGCTTAAAAATAAAATGTTTGAAATACTGAAATTAAACTAAATTAATTGTGTCTAACACTTTAGTAGAGAAAAAAGAAAAAGACATAAAAGTCACCAAAGTCTTCAGAATCGTTTTTAGTCGTCATATTAATAACAATAACATTAATAATAATAATACTAATAGTACTAAATCTGCTTATATGCAAGCGCTTTATTAAGGTAACAGTTTTTTGGTTTCTTGCTTATATCTCGAAAACAGTTACTCCTATGAATTTTTGTCTTTCTTTCAAAATCAAAGCTGATAAAATATTCTACAAAATAGTTATTTGCATTTTTCTTGTAGGACCAACCATAAGCGAGTTATAGAGTTGGATATAAATAATATTTAACAAAAATTTGCTTTAAAATAAAATGTTTGAAAAACTGAAATTAAACTAATTTTACTGTGTCTAACACTTTAGTAGAGAAAAAACGAAAAGACATAAAAGTCACTAAAGGTTTCAGAGTTGTCTTTAGTTGTCATATTAATAACAATAACATTAATAATAATAATACTAATAGTTCTAAATTTGCTTATATGCAAACGCTTAATTAAGGTAACAGTGTTTTGGTTTCTTGCTTATATCTCGAAAACAGTTACTCCTATGAATTTTTGTCTTTTTTTCAAAATTAAAGCTGATAAAATTTCCTACAAAATAGTTATTTGCATTTTTCTTGTAGGACCAACCATAAGCGAGTTATAGAGTTGGATATAAATAATTTTTAACAAAAATTTGCTTTAAAATAAAATGTTTGAAAAACTGAAATTAAACTAATTTAATTGTGTCTAACACTTTAGTAGAGGAAAAAGGAAAAGACATAAAAGTCACTAAAGGTTTCAGAGTTGTCTTTAGTTGTCATATTAATAACAATAACATTAATAATAATAATACTAATAGTACTAAATTTGCTTATATGCAAACGCTTAATTAAGGTAACAGTGTTTTGGTTTCTTGCTTATATCTCGAAAACAGTTACTCCTATTAATTTTTATCTTTTTACTAAAATTCAAGCTGATAAAATTTCCTATAAAATAGTTATTTGCATTTTTCATGTAGGACTAACCATAAGCGAGATATATGATTGAAAATAATTAATATTTAAAAAAAAAGTGCTTTAACAGAAAATGTCTTGCGATTTAAAATACACTTAATTTATTGGGTCCAATACTTTATTAGAAGAAAAAGGAAGTGACATAAAAGTCACTGAAGTCTTCAGAGTCGTTTTTAAATGCTGCAGTTTCGTCTTCGTCTCAAACATTGAAAACTGAATTACATTTTTGTTCAGTAACAGTCACAGTTTTCTTATTGGTTTTTTGCTTATATCTCGAAAACAGTTACTCCTATCAATTTTTATCTTTCTGTCAAAATTAAAGCTGATAACATTTCCTACAAAATAGTTATTTGCATGTTTCTTGTAGGACCAACCATAAGCGAGTTATAAAGTTGGATATAAATAATATTTAACAAAAACTTGCTTAAAAATAAAATGTTTGAAATACTGAAATTAAACTAAATTAATTGTGTCTAACACTTTAGTAGAGAAAAAAGAAAAAGACATAAAAGTCACCAAAGTCTTCAGAATCGTTTTTAGTCGTCATATTAATAACAATAACATTAATAATAATAATACTAATAGTACTAAATCTGCTTATATGCAAGCGCTTTATTAAGGTAACAGTTTTTTGGTTTCTTGCTTATATCTCGAAAACAGTTACTCCTATGAATTTTTGTCTTTCTTTCAAAATCAAAGCTGATAAAATATTCTACAAAATAGTTATTTGCATTTTTCTTGTAGGACCAACCATAAGCGAGTTATAGAGTTGGATATAAATAATATTTAACAAAAATTTGCTTTAAAATAAAATGTTTGAAAAACTGAAATTAAACTAATTTTACTGTGTCTAACACTTTAGTAGAGAAAAAACGAAAAGACATAAAAGTCACTAAAGGTTTCAGAGTTGTCTTTAGTTGTCATATTAATAACAATAACATTAATAATAATAATACTAATAGTTCTAAATTTGCTTATATGCAAACGCTTAATTAAGGTAACAGTGTTTTGGTTTCTTGCTTATATCTCGAAAACAGTTACTCCTATCAATTTTTATCTTTTTACTAAAATTCAAGCTGATAAAATTTCCTACAAAATAGTTATTTGCATTTTTCATGTAGGACTAACCATAAGCGAGATATATGATTGAAAATAATTAATATTTAAAAAAAACGTGCTTTAACAGAAAATGTCTTGTGATTTAAAATACACTTAATTTATTGGGTCCAATACTTTATTAGAAAAAAAAGGAAGTGACATAAAAGTCACTGAAGTCTTCAGAGTCGTTTTTAAATGCTGCAGTTTCGTCTTCGTCTCAAACATTGAAAACTGAATTACATTTTTGTTCAGTAACAGTCACAGTTTTCTTATTGGTTTTTTGCTTATATCTCGAAAACAGTTACTCCTATCAATTTTTATCTTTCTGTCAAAATTAAAGCTGATAAAATTTCATACAAAATAAATATTTGCATTTTTCTTGTAGGACCAACCATAAGCGAGTTATAGAGTTGGATATAAATAATATTTAACAAAAATTTGCTTTAAAATAAAATGTTTGAAAAACTGAAATTAAACTAATTTAATTGTGTCTAACACTTTAGTAGAGGAAAAAGAGGAAGACATAAAAGTCACTAAAGGTTTCAAAGTTGTCTTTAATCGTCATATTAATAACAATAACATTAATAATAATAATACTAATAGTACTAAATTTGCTTATATGCAAACGCTTAATTAAGGTAACAGTGTTTTGGTTTCTTGCTCATATCTCGAAAACAGTTACTCCTATCAATTTTTATCTTTTTACTAAAATTCAAGCTGATAAATTTTCCTACAAAATAATTATTTGCATTTTTTATGTAGGACTAACCATAAGCGAGATATAAGATTGAAAATAATTAATATTTAAAAAAGAAGTGCTTTAACAGAAAATGTCTTGTGATTTAAAATACACTTAATTTATTAGGTCCAATACTTTATTAGAAAAAAAGGGGGTGACATATAAGTCACTGAAGTCTTCAGAGTCGATTTTAAATGCTGCATTTTCGTCTTCGTCTCAAACATTGAAAACTGAATTACATTTTTGTTCTGAAACGGTAACAGTTTTTACATTGGTTTTTTGCTTATATCTCGAAAACAGTTACTCCTATCAATTTTTATCTTTCTTTCAAAATTAAAGCTGATAACATTTCCTACAAAATAGTTATTTGCATTTTTCTTGTAGGACCAACCATAAGCGAGTTATAAAGTTGGATATAAATAATATTTAACAAAAACTTGCTTAAAAATAAAATGTTTGAAATACTGAAATTAAACTAAATTAATTGTGTCTAACACTTTAGTAGAGAAAAAAGAAAAAGACATAAAAGTCACCAAAGTCTTCAGAATCGTTTTTAGTCGTCATATTAATAACAATAACATTAATAATAATAATAATACTAATAGTACTAAATCTGCTTATATGCAAGCGCTTTATTAAGGTAACAGTTTTTTGGTTTCTTGCTTATATCTCGAAAACAGTTACTCCTATGAATTTTTGTCTTTCTTTCAAAATTAAAGCTGATAAAATATTCTACAAAATAGTTATTTGCATTTTTCTTGTAGGACCAACCATAAGCGAGTTATAGAGTTGGATATAAATAATATTTAACAAAAATTTGCTTTAAAATAAAATGTTTGAAAAACTGAAATTAAACTAATTTAACTGTGTCTAACACTTTAGTAGAGAAAAAAGGAAAAGACATAAAAGTCACTAAAGGTTTCAGAGTTGTCTTTAGTTGTCATATTAATAACAATAACATTAATAATAATAATACTAATAGTACTAAATTTGCTTATATGCAAACGCTTAATTAAGGTAACAGTGTTTTGGTTTCTTGCTTATATCTCGAAAACAGTTACTCCAATCAATTTTTATCTTTTTACTAAAATTCAAGCTGATAAAATTTCCTACAAAATAGTTATTTGCATTTTTCATGTAGGACTAACCATAAGCGAGATATATGATTGAAAATAATTAATATTTAAAAAAAAAGTGCTTTAACAGAAAATGTCTTGTGATTTAAAATACACTTAATTTATTGGGTCCAATACTTTATTAGAAGAAAAAGGAAGTGACATAAAAGTCACTGAAGTCTTCAGAGTCGTTTTTAAATGCTGCAGTTTCGTCTTCGTCTCAAACATTGAAAACCGAATTACATTTTTGTTCAGTAACAGTCACAGTTTTCTTATTGATTTTTTGCTTATATCTCGAAAACAGTTACTCCTATCAATTTTTATCTTTTTTTCAAAATTAAAGCTGATAAAATTTCCTACAAAATAGTTATTTGCATTTTTCTTGTAGGACCAACAATAAGCGAGTTATAGAGTTGGATATAAATAATATTTAACAAAAATTTGCTTTAAAATAAAATGTTTGAAAAACTGAAATTAAACTAATTTAATTGTGTCTAACACTTTAGTAGAGGAAAAAGAAGAAGACATAAAAGTCACTAAAGGTTTCAAAGTTGTCTTTAATCGTAATATTAATAACAATAACATTAATAATAATAATACTAATAGTACTAAATTTGCTTATATGCAAACGCTTAATTAAGGTAACAGTGTTTTGGTTTCTTGCTTATATCTCGAAAACAGTTACTCCTATCAATTTTTATCTTTTAACTAAAATTAAAGCTGATAAAATTTCCTACAAAATAGTTAATTGCATTTTTAATGTAGGACTAACCATAAGCGAGATATAAGTTTGAAAATAATTAAAATTTAAAAAAAAGTGCTTCAACAGAAAATGTCTTGTGATTTAAAATACACTTAATTTATTGGGTCCAATACTTTATTAGAAGAAAAAAGAGGTGACAGAAAGGTCACTGAAGTCTTTAGAGTCGTTTGTAAATGCTGCATTTTCGTCTTCGTCTCAAACATTGAAAACTGAATTACATTTTTGTTCAGTAACTGTTACAGTTTTCTTATTGGTTTTTTGCTTATATCTCGAAAACAGTTACTCCTATCAATTTTTATCTTTCTTTTAAAATTAAAGCTGATAAAGCTTCCTACAAAATAGTTGTTTGCATTTTTCTTGTAGGACCAACCATAAGCGAGTTATAGAGTTGGATATAAATAATATTTAACAAAAATTTGCTTTAAATAAAATGTTTGAAAAACCGAAATTAAACTAAATTAATTGAGTCTAACACTTTAGTAGAGAAAAAAGAAAAAGACATAAAAGTCACCAAAGTCTTCAGAATCGTTTTTAGTCGTCATATTAATAACAATAACATTATTAATAATAATACTAATAGTACTAAATCTGCTTATATGCAAGCGCTTTATTAAGGTAACAGTTTTTTGGTTTCTTGCTTATATCTCGAAAACAGTTACTCCTATCAATTTTTATCTTTTTTTCAAAATTAAAGCTGATAAAATTTCCTACAAAATAGTTATTTGCATTTTTCTTGTAGGACCAACCATAAGCGAGTTATAGAGTTGGATATAAATAATATTTAACAAAAATTTGCTTTAAAATAAAATGTTTGAAAAACTGAAATTAAACTAATTTAATTGTGTCTAACACTTTAGTAGAGGAAAAAGAAGAAGACATAAAAGTCACTAAAGGTTTCAAAGTTGTCTTTAATCGTCATATTAATAACAATAACATTAATAATAATAATACTAATAGTACTAAATTTGCTTATATGCAAACGCTTAATTAAGGTAACAGTGTTTTGGTTTCTTGCTCATATCTCGAAAACAGTTACTCCTATCAATTTTTATCTTTTTACTAAAATTCAAGCTGATAAAATTTCCTACAAAATAATTATTTGCATTTTTTATGTAGGACTAACCATAAGCGAGATATAAGATTGTAAATAATTAATATTTAAAAAAGAAGTGCTTTAACAGAAAATGTCTTGTGATTTAAAATACACTTAATTTATTAGGTCCAATACTTTATTAGAAAAAAAGGGGGTGACATATAAGTCACTGAAGTCTTCAGAGTCGATTTTAAATGCTGCATTTTCGTCTTCGTCTCAAACATTGAAAACTGAATTATATTTTTGTTCTGAAACGGTAACAGTTTTTACTTTGGTTTTTTGCTTATATCTCGAAAACAGTTACTCCTATCAATTTTTATCTTTCTTTCAAAATTAAAGCTGATAACATTTCCTACAAAATAGTTATTTGCATTTTTCTTGTAGGACCAACCATAAGCGAGTTATAAAGTTGGATATAAATAATATTTAACAAAAACTTGCTTAAAAATAAAATGTTTGAAATACTGAAATTAAACTAAATTAATTGTGTCTAACACTTTAGTAGAGAAAAAAGAAAAAGACATAAAAGTCACCAAAGTCTTCAGAATCGTTTTTAGTCGTCATATTAATAACAATAACATTAATAATAATAATACTAATAGTACTAAATCTGCTTATATGCAAGCGCTTTATTAAGGTAACAGTATTTTGGTTTCTTGCTTATATCTCGAAAACAGTTACTCCTATGAATTTTTGTCTTTCTTTCAAAATCAAAGCTGATAAAATATTCTACAAAATAGTTATTTGCATTTTTCTTGTAGGACCAACCATAAGCGAGTTATAGAGTTAGATATAAATAATATTTAACAAAAATTTGCTTTAAAATAAAATGTTTGAAAAACTGAAATTAAACTAATTTTACTGTGTCTAACACTTTAGTAGAGAAAAAACGAAAAGACATAAAAGTCACTAAAGGTTTCAGAGTTGTCTTTAGTTGTCATATTAATAACAATAACATTAATAATAATAATACTAATAGTTCTAAATTTGCTTATATGCAAACGCTTAATTAAGGTAACAGTGTTTTGGTTTCTTGCTTATATCTCGAAAACAGTTACTCCTATCAATTTTTATCTTTTTACTAAAATTCAAGCTGATAAAATTTCCTACAAAATAGTTATTTGCATTTTTCATGTAGGACTAACCATAAGCGAGATATATGATTGAAAATAATTAATATTTAAAAAAAAAGTGCTTTAACAAAAAATGTCTTGTGATTTAAAATACACTTAATTTATTGGGTCCAATACTTTATTAGAAGAAAAAGGAAGTGACATAAAAGTCACTGAAGTCTTCAGAGTCGTTTTTAAATGCTGCAGATTCGTCTTCGTCTCAAACATTGAAAACCGAATTACATTTTTGTTCAGTAACAGTCACAGTTTTCTTATTGGTTTTTTGCTTATATCTCGAAAACAGTTACTCCTATCAATTTTTATCTTTCTTTCAAAATTAAAGCTGATAAAATTTCCTACAAAATAGTTATTTGCATTTTTCTTGTACGACCAACCATAAGCGAGTTATAGAGTTGGATATAAATAATATTTAACAAAAATTTGCTTTAAAATAAAATGTTTGAAAAACTGAAATTAAACTAATTTAATTGTGTCTAACACTTTAGTAGAGGAAAAAGAAGAAGACATAAAAGTCACTAAAGGTTTCAAAGTTGTCTTTAATCGTCATATTAATAACAATAACATTAATAATAATAATACTAATAGTACTAAATTTGCTTATATGCAAACGCTTAATTAAGGTAACAGTGTTTTGGTTTCTTGCTCATATCTCGAAAACAGTTACTCCTATCAATTTTTATCTTTTTACTAAAATTCAAGCTGATAAAATTTCCTACAAAATAATTATTTGCATTTTTTATGTAGGACTAACCATAAGCGAGATATAAGATTGAAAATAATTAATATTTAAAAAAGAAGTGCTTTAACAGAAAATGTCTTGTGATTTAAAATACACTTAATTTATTAGGTCCAATACTTTATTAGAAAAAAAGGGGGTGACATATAAGTCACTGAAGTCTTCAGAGTCGATTTTAAATGCTGCATTTTCGTCTTCGTCTCAAACATTGAAAACTGAATTATATTTTTGTTCTGAAACGGTAACAGTTTTTACTTTGGTTTTTTGCTTATATCTCGAAAACAGTTACTCCTATCAATTTTTATCTTTCTTTCAAAATTAAAGCTGATAACATTTCCTACAAAATAGTTATTTGCATTTTTCTTGTAGGACCAACCATAAGCGAGTTATAAAGTTGGATATAAATAATATTTAACAAAAACTTGCTTAAAAATAAAATGTTTGAAATACTGAAATTAAACTAAATTAATTGTGTCTAACACTTTAGTAGAGAAAAAAGAAAAAGACATAAAAGTCACCAAAGTCTTCAGAATCGTTTTTAGTCGTCATATTAATAACAATAACATTAATAATAATAATACTAATAGTACTAAATCTGCTTATATGCAAGCGCTTTATTAAGGTAACAGTTTTTTGGTTTCTTGCTTATATCTCGAAAACAGTTACTCCTATGAATTTTTGTCTTTCTTTCAAAATCAAAGCTGATAATATATTCTACAAAATAGTTATTTGCATTTTTCTTGTAGGACCAACCATAAGCGACTTATAGCGTTGGATATAAATAATATTTAACAAAAATTTGCTTTAAAATAAAATGTTTGAAAAACTGAAATTAAACTAATTTTACTGTGTCTAACACTTTAGTAGAGAAAAAACGAAAAGACATAAAAGTCACTAAAGGTTTCAGAGTTGTCTTTAGTTGTCATATTAATAACAATAACATTAATAATAATAATACTAATAGTTCTAAATTTGCTTATATGCAAACGCTTAATTAAGGTAACAGTGTTTTGGTTTCTTGCTTATATCTCGAAAACAGTTACTCCTATCAATTTTTATCTTTTTACTAAAATTCAAGCTGATAAAATTTCCTACAAAATAGTTATTTGCATTTTTCATGTAGGACTAACCATAAGCGAGATATATGATTGAAAATAATTAATATTTAAAAAAAAAGTGCTTTAACAAAAAATGTCTTGTGATTTAAAATACACTTAATTTATTGGGTCCAATACTTTATTAGAAGAAAAAAGAAGTGACATAAAAGTCACTGAAGTCTTCAGAGTCGTTTTTAAATGCTGCAGTTTCGTCTTCGTCTCAAACATTGAAAACCGAATTACATTTTTGTTCAGTAACAGTCACAGTTTTCTTATTAGTTTTTTGCTTATATCTCGAAAACAGTTACTCCTATCAATTTTTATCTTTCTTTTAAAATTAAAGCTGATAAAGCTTCCTACAAAATAGTTGTTTGCATTTTTCTTGTAGGACCAACCATAAGCGAGTTATAGAGTTGGATATAAATAATATTTAACAAAAATTTGCTTTAAATAAAATGTTTGAAAAACCGAAATTAAACTAAATTAATTGAGTCTAACACTTTAGTAGAGAAAAAAGAAAAAGACATAAAAGTCACCAAAGTCTTCAGAATCGTTTTTAGTCGTCATATTAATAACAATAACATTATTAATAATAATACTAATAGTACTAAATCTGCTTATATGCAAGCGCTTTATTAAGGTAACAGTTTTTTGGTTTCTTGCTTATATCTCGAAAACAGTTACTCCTATCAATTTTTATCTTTTTTTCAAAATTAAAGCTGATAAAATTTCCTACAAAATAGTTATTTGCATTTTTCTTGTAGGACCAACCATAAGCGAGTTATAGAGTTGAATATAAATAATATTTAACAAAAATTTGCTTTAAAATAAAATGTTTGAAAAACTGAAATTAAACTAATTTAATTGTGTCTAACACTTTAGTAGAGGAAAAAGAAGAAGACATAAAAGTCACTAAAGGTTTCAAAGTTGTCTTTAATCGTCATATTAATAACAATAACATTAATAATAATAATACTAATAGTACTAAATTTGCTTATATGCAAACGCTTAATTAAGGTAACAGTGTTTTGGTTTCTTGCTCATATCTCGAAAACAGTTACTCCTATCAATTTTTATCTTTTTACTAAAATTCAAGCTGATAAAATTTCCTACAAAATAATTATTTGCATTTTTTATGTAGGACTAACCATAAGCGAGATATAAGATTGAAAATAATTAATATTTAAAAAAGAAGTGCTTTAACAGAAAATGTCTTGTGATTTAAAATACACTTAATTTATTAGGTCCAATACTTTATTAGAAAAAAAGGGGGTGACATATAAGTCACTGAAGTCTTCAGAGTCGATTTTAAATGCTGCATTTTCGTCTTCGTCTCAAACATTGAAAACTGAATTATATTTTTGTTCTGAAACGGTAACAGTTTTTACTTTGGTTTTTTGCTTATATCTCGAAAACAGTTACTCCTATCAATTTTTATCTTTCTTTCAAAATTAAAGCTGATAACATTTCCTACAAAATAGTTATTTGCATTTTTCTTGTAGGACCAACCATAAGCGAGTTATAAAGTTGGATATAAATAATATTTAACAAAAACTTGCTTAAAAATAAAATGTTTGAAATACTGAAATTAAACTAAATTAATTGTGTCTAACACTTTAGTAGAGAAAAAAGAAAAAGACATAAAAGTCACCAAAGTCTTCAGAATCGTTTTTAGTCGTCATATTAATAACAATAACATTAATAATAATAATACTAATAGTACTAAATCTGCTTATATGCAAGCGCTTTATTAAGGTAACAGTTTTTTGGTTTTTTGCTTATATCTCGAAAACAGTTACTCCTATCAATTTTTATCTTTCTTTTAAAATTAAAGCTGATAAAGCTTCCTACAAAATAGTTGTTTGCATTTTTCTTGTAGGACCAACCATAAGCGAGTTATAGAGTTGGATATAAATAATATTTAACAAAAATTTGCTTTAAATAAAATGTTTGAAAAACCGAAATTAAACTAAATTAATTGAGTCTAACACTTTAGTAGAGAAAAAAGAAAAAGACATAAAAGTCACCAAAGTCTTCAGAATCGTTTTTAGTCGTCATATTAATAACAATAACATTATTAATAATAATACTAATCGTACTAAATCTGCTTATATGCAAGCGCTTTATTAAGGTAACAGTTTTTTGGTTTCTTGCTTATATCTCGAAAACAGTTACTCCTATCAATTTTTATCTTTTTTTCAAAATTAAAGCTGATAAAATTTCCTACAAAATAGTTATTTGCATTTTTCTTGTAGGACCAACCATAAGCGAGTTATAGAGTTGGATATAAATAATATTTAACAAAAATTTGCTTTAAAATAAAATGTTTGAAAAACTGAAATTAAACTAATTTAATTGTGTCTAACACTTTAGTAGAGGAAAAAGAAGAAGACATAAAAGTCACTAAAGGTTTCAAAGTTGTCTTTAATCGTCATATTAATAACAATAACATTAATAATAATAATACTAATAGTACTAAATTTGCTTATATGCAAACGCTTAATTAAGGTAACAGTGTTTTGGTTTCTTGCTCATATCTCGAAAACAGTTACTCCTATCAATTTTTATCTTTTTACTAAAATTCAAGCTGATAAAATTTCCTACAAAATAATTATTTGCATTTTTTATGTAGGACTAACCATAAGCGAGATATAAGATTGAAAATAATTAATATTTAAAAAAGAAGTGCTTTAACAGAAAATGTCTTGTGATTTAAAATACACTTAATTTATTAGGTCCAATACTTTATTAGAAAAAAAGGGGGTGACATATAAGTCACTGAAGTCTTCAGAGTCGATTTTAAATGCTGCATTTTCGTCTTCGTCTCAAACATTGAAAACTGAATTATATTTTTGTTCTGAAACGGTAACAGTTTTTACTTTGGTTTTTTGCTTATATCTCGAAAACAGTTACTCCTATCAATTTTTATCTTTCTTTCAAAATTAAAGCTGATAACATTTCCTACAAAATAGTTATTTGCATTTTTCTAGTAGGACCAACCATAAGCGAGTTATAAAGTTGGATATAAATAATATTTAACAAAAACTTGCTTAAAAATAAAATGTTTGAAATACTGAAATTAAACTAAATTAATTGTGTCTAACACTTTAGTAGAGAAAAAAGAAAAAGACATAAAAGTCACCAAAGTCTTCAGAATCGTTTTTAGTCGTCATATTAATAACAATAACATTAATAATAATAATACTAATAGTACTAAATCTGCTTATATGCAAGCGCTTTATTAAGGTAACAGTTTTTTGGTTTCTTGCTTATATCTCGAAAACAGTTACTCCTATGAATTTTTGTCTTTCTTTCAAAATCAAAGCTGATAAAATATTCTACAAAATAGTTATTTGCATTTTTCTTGTAGGACCAACCATAAGCGAGTTATAGAGTTGGATATAAATAATATTTAACAAAAATTTGCTTTAAAATAAAATGTTTGAAAAACTGAAATTAAACTAATTTTACTGTGTCTAACACTTTAGTAGAGAAAAAACGAAAAGACATAAAAGTCACTAAAGGTTTCAGAGTTGTCTTTAGTTGTCATATTAATAACAATAACATTAATAATAATAATACTAATAGTTCTAAATTTGCTTATATGCAAACGCTTAATTAAGGTAACAGTGTTTTGGTTTCTTGCTTATATCTCGAAAACAGTTACTCCTATCAATTTTTATCTTTTTACTAAAATTCAAGCCGATAAAATTTCCTACAAAATAGTTATTTGCATTTTTCATGTAGGACTAACCATAAGCGAGATATATGATTGAAAATAATTAATATTTAAAAAAAAAGTGCTTTAACAGAAAATGTCTTGTGATTTAAAATACACTTAATTTATTGGGTCCAATACTTTATTAGAAAAAAAAGGAAGTGACATAAAAGTCACTGAAGTCTTCAGAGTCGTTTTTAAATGCTGCAGTTTCGTCTTCGTCTCAAACATTGAAAACTGAATTACATTTTTGTTCAGTAACAGTCACAGTTTTCTTATTGGTTTTTTGCTTATATCTCGAAAACAGTTACTCCTATCAATTTTTATCTTTCTGTCAAAATTAAAGCTGATAAAATTTCCTACAAAATAAATAAGTGCATTTTTCTTGTAGGACCAACCATAAGCGAGTTATAGAGTTGGATATAAATAATATTTAACAAAAATTTGCTTTAAAATAAAATGTTTGAAAAACTGAAATTAAACTAATTTAATTGTGTCTAACACTTTAGTAGAGGAAAAAGAAGAAGACATAAAAGTCACTAAAGGTTTCAAAGTTGTCTTTAATCGTCATATTAATAACAATAACATTAATAATAATAATACTAATAGTACTAAATTTGCTTATATGCAAACGCTTAATTAAGGTAACAGTGTTTTGGTTTCTTGCTCATATCTCGAAAACAGTTACTCCTATCAATTTTTATCTTTCTTTCAAAATTAAAGCTGATAACATTTCCTACAAAATAGTTATTTGCATTTTTCTTGTGGGACCAACCATAAGCGAGTTATAAAGTTGGATATAAATAATATTTAACAAAAACTTGCTTAAAAATAAAATGTTTGAAATACTGAAATTAAACTAAATTAATTGTGTCTAACACTTTAGTAGAGAAAAAAGAAAAAGACACAAAAGTCACCAAAGTCTTCAGAATCGTTTTTAGTCGTCATATTAATAACAATAACATTAATAATAATATTACTAATAGTACTAAATCTGCTTATATGCAAGCGCTTTATTAAGGTAACAGTTTTTTGGTTTCTTGCTTATATCTCGAAAACAGTTACTCCAATGAATTTTTGTCTTTTTTTCAAAATTAAAGCTGATAAAATTTCCTACAAAATAGTTATTTGCATTTTTCTTGTAGGACCAACCATAAGCGAGTTATAGAGTTGGATATAAATACTTTTTAACAAAAATTTGCTTTAAAATAAAATGTTTGAAAATCTGAAATTAAACTAATTTAATTGTGTCTAACACTTTAGTAGAGGAAAAAGGAAAAGACATAAAAGTCACTAAAGGTTTCAGAGTTGTCTTTAGTTGTCATATTAATAACAATAACATTAATAATAATAATACTAATAGTACTAAATTTGCTTATATGCAAACGCTTAATTAAGGTAACAGTGTTTTGGTTTCTTGCTTATATCTCGAAAACAGTTACTCCAATGAATTTTTGTCTTTTTTTCAAAATTAAAGCTGATAAAATTTCCTACAAAATAGTTATTTGCATTTTTCATGTAGGACTAACCATAAGCGAGATATATGATTGAAAATAATTAATATTTAAAAAAAAAGTGCTTTAACAGAAAATGTCTTGTGATTTAAAATACACTTAATTTATTGGGACCAATACTTTATTAGAAGAAAAAGGAAGTGACATAAAAGTCACTGAAGTCTTCAGAGTCGTTTTTAAATGCTGCAGTTTCGTCTTCGTCTCAAACATTGAAAACTGAATTACATTTTTGTTCAGTAACAGTCACAGTTTTCTTATTGGTATTTTGCTTATATCTCGAAAACAGTTACTCCTATCAATTTTTATCTTTCTTTCAAAATTAAAGCTGATAACATTTCCTACAAAATAGTTATTTGCATTTTTCTTGTAGGACCAACCATAAGCGAGTTATAAAGTTGGATATAAATAATATTTAACAAAAACTTGCTTAAAAATAAAATGTTTGAAATACTGAAATTAAACTAAATTAATTGTGTCTAACACTTTAGTAGAGAAAAAAGAAAAAGACATAAAAGTCACCAAAGTCTTCAAAATCGTTTTTAGTCGTCATATTAATAACAATAACATTAATAATAATAATAATACTAATAGTACTAAATCTGCTTATATGCAAGCGCTTTATTAAGGTAACAGTTTTTTGGTTTCTTGCTTATATCTCGAAAACAGTTACTCCTATGAATTTTTGTCTTTCTTGTCTTCTTCTTTTTCCTCTACTAAAGTGTTAGACACAATTAAATTAGTTTAATTTCAGTTTTTCAAACATTTTATTTTAAAGCAAATTTTTGTTAAATATTATTTATATCCAACTCTATAACTCGCTTATGGTTGGTCCTACAAGAAAAATGCAAATAACTATTTTGTAGGAAATTTTATCAGCTTTAATTTTGAAAAAAAGATAAAAATTGATAGGAGTAACTGTTTTCGTGATATGAGCAAAAAACCAATAAGAAAACTGTGACTGTTACTGAACAAAAATGTAATTCGGTTTTCAATGTTTGACACGAAGACGAAACTGCAGCATTTAAAAACGACTCTGAAGACTTCAGTGATTTTTATGTCACTTCCTTTTTCTTCTAATAAAGTATTGGACCCAATAAATTAAGTGTATTTTAAATCACAAGACATTTTCTGTTAAAGCACTTTTTTTTTTAAATATTAATTATTTTCAATCATATATCTCGCTTATGGTTAGTCCTACATGAAAAATGCAAATAACTATTTTGTAGGAAAATTTATCAGCTTAAATTTTAGTAAAAAAATAAAAATTGATAGGAGTAACTGTTTTCGAGATATAAGCAAGAAACCAAAACACTGTTACCTTAATTAAGCGTTTGCATATAAGCAAATTTAGTACTATTAGTATTATTATTATTAATGTTATTGTTATTAATATGACAACTAAAGACAACTCTGAAACCTTTAGTGACTTTTATGTCTTTTCCTTTTTTCTCTACTAAAGTGTTAGACACAGTTAAATTAGTTTAATTTCAGTTTTTCAAACATTTTATTTTAAAGCAAATTTTTGTTAAATATTATTTATATCCAACTCTATACTCGCTTATGGTTGGTCCTACAAGAAAAATGCAAATAACTATTTTGTAGAATATTTTATCAGCTTTAATTTTGAAAGAAAGACAAAAATTCATAGGAGTAACTGTTTTCGAGATATAAGCAAGAAACCAAAAAACTGTTACCTTAATAAAGCGCTTGCATATAAGCAGATTTAGTACTATTAGTATTATTATTATTAATGTTATTGTTATTAATATGACGACTAAAAACGATTCTGAAGACTTTGGTGACTTTTATGTCTTTTTCTTTTTTCTCTACTAAAGTGTTAGACACAATTAATTTAGTTTAATTTCAGTATTTCAAACATTTTATTTTAAAGCAAATTTTTGTTAAATATTATTTATATCCAACTCTATACTCGCTTATGGTTGGTCTTACAAGAAAAATGCAAATAACTATTTTGTAGGAAATGTTATCAGCTTTAATTTTGAAAGAAAGATAAAAATTGATAGGAGTAACTGTTTTCGAGATATAAGCAAAAAACCAAAGTAAAAACTGTTACCGTTTCAGAACAAAAATGTAATTCAGTTTTCAATGTTTGAGACGAAGACGAAAATGCAGCATTTAAAATCGACTCTGAAGACTTCAGTGACTTATATGTCACCCCCTTTTTTTTTTAATAAAGTATTGGACCTAATAAATTAAGTGTATTTTAAATCACAAGACATTTTCTGTTAAAGCACTTCTTTTTTAAATATTAATTATTTTCAATCTTATATCTCGCTTATGGTTAGTCCTACATAAAAAATGCAAATAACTATTTTGTAGGAAATTTTATCAGCTTGAATTTTAGTAAAAAGATAAAAATTGATAGGAGTAACTGTTTTCGAGATATGAGCAAGAAACCAAAACACTGTTACCTTAATTAAGCGTTTGCATATAAGCAAATTTAGTACTATTAGTATTATTATTATTAATGTTATTGTTATTAATATGACGATTAAAGACAACTTTGAAATCTTTAGTGACTTTTATGTCTTCTTCTTTTTCCTCTACTAAAGTGTTAGACACAATTAAATTAGTTTAATTTCAGTTTTTCAAACATTTTATTTTAAAGCAAATTTTTGTTAAATATTATTTATATCCAACTCTATAACTCGCTTATGGTTGGTCCTACAAGAAAAATGCAAATAACTATTTTGTAGGAAATTTTATCAGCTTTAATTTTGACAGAAAGATAAAAATTGATAGGAGTAACTGTTTTCGAGATATAAGCAAAAAACCAATAAGAAAACTGTGACTGTTACTGAACAAAAATGTAATTCAGTTTTCAATGTTTGAGACGAAGACGAAACTGCAGCATTTAAAAACGATTCTGAAGACTTCAGTGACTTTTATGTCACTTCCATTTTCTTCTAATAAAGTATTGGACCCAATAAATTAAGTGTATTTTAAATCACAAGACATTTTCTGTTAAAGCACTTCTTTTTTAAATATTAATTATTTTCAATCATATATCTCGCTTATGGTTAGTCCTACATGAAAAATGCAAATAACTATTTTGTAGGAAATTTTATCAGCTTGAATTTTAGTAAAAAGATAAAAATTGATAGGAGTAACTGTTTTCGAGATATAAGCAAGAAACCAAAACACTGTTACCTTAATTAAGCGTTTGCATATAAGCAAATTTAGTACTATTAGTATTATTATTATTAATGTTATTGTTATTAATATGACAACTAAAGACAACTCTGAAACCTTTAGTGACTTTTATGTCTTTTCCTTTTTTCTCTACTAAAGTGATAGACACAGTTAAATTAGTTTAATTTCCGTTTTTCAAACATTTTATTTTAAAGCAAATTTTTGTTAAATATTATTTATATCCAACTCTATAACTCGCTTATGGTTGGTCCTACAAGAAAAATGCAAATAACTATTTTGTAGAATATTTTATCAGCTTTAATTTTGAAAGAAAGACAAAAATTCATAGGAGTAACTGTTTTCGAGATATAAGCAAGAAACCAAAAAACTGTTACCTTAATAAAGCGCTTGCATATAAGCAGATTTAGTACTATTAGTATTATTATTATTAATGTTATTGTTATTAATATGACGACTAAAAACGATTCTGAAGACTTTGGTGACTTTTATGTTTTTTTCTTTTTTCTCTACTATAGTGTTAGACACAATTAATTTAGTTTAATTTCAGTATTTCAAACATTTTATTTTTAAGCAAGTTTTTGTTAAATATTATTTATATCCAACTTTATAACTCGCTTATTGTTGGTCTTACAAAAAAAATGCAAATAACTATTTTGTAGAAAATGTTATCAGCTTTAATTTTGAAAGAAAAATAAAAATTGATAGGAGTAACTGTTTTCGAGATATAAGCAAAAAACCAAACTAAAAACTGTTACCGTTTCAGAACAAAAATGTAATTCAGTTTTCAATGTTTGAGACGAAGACGAAAATGCAGCATTTAAAATCGACTCTGAAGACTTCAGTGACTTATATGTCACCCCCTTTTTTTTTTTAATAAAGTATTGGACCTAATAAATTAAGTGTATTTTAAATCACAAGACATTTTCTGTTAAAGCACTTCTTTTTTAAATATTAATTATTTTCAATCTTATATCTCGCTTATGGTTAGTCCTACATAAAAAATGCAAATAACTATTTTGTAGGAAATTTTATCAGCTTGAATTTTAGTAAAAAGATAAAAATTGATAGGAATAACTGTTTTCGAGATATGAGCAAGAAACCAAAACACTGTTACCTTAATTAAGCGTTTGCATATAAGCAAATTTAGTACTATTAGTATTATTATTATTAATGTTATTGTTATTAATATGACGATTAAAGACAACTTTGAAACTTTTAGTAACTTTTATGTCTTCTTCTTTTTCCTCTACTAAAGTGTTAGACACAATTAAATTAGTTTAATTTCAGTTTTTCAAACATTTTATTTTAAAGCAAATTTTTGTTAAATATTATTTATATCCAACTCTATAACTCGCTTATGGTTGGTCCTACAAGAAAAATGCAAATAACTATTTTGTAGGAAATTTTATCAGCTTTAATTTTGACAGAAAGAAAAAAATTCATAGGAGTAACTGTTTTCGAGATATAAGCAAAAAACCAATAAGAAAACTGTGACTGTTACTGAACAAAAATGTAATTCAGTTTTCAATGTTTGAGACGAAGACGAAACTGCAGCATTTAAAAACGACTCTGAAGACTTCAGTGACTTTTATGTCACTTCCTTTTTCTTCTAATAAAGTATTGGACCCAATAAATTAAGTGTATTTTAAATCACAAGACATTTTCTGTTAAAGCACTTTTTTTTTAAATATTAATTATTTTCAATCATATATCTCGCTTATGGTTAGTCCTACATGAAAAATGCAAATAACTATTTTGTAGGAAATTTTATCAGCTTGAATTTTAGTAAAAAGATAAAAATTGATAGGAGTAACTGTTTTCGAGATATAAGCAAGAAACCAAAACACTGTTACCTTAATTAAGCGTTTGCATATAAGCAAATTTAGTACTATTAGTATTATTATTATTAATGTTATTGTTATTAATATGACAACTAAAGACAACTCTGAAACCTTTAGTGACTTTTATGTCTTTTCCTTTTTTCTCTACTAAAGTGTTAGACACAGTTAAATTAGTTTAATTTCCGTTTTTCAAACTTTTTATTTTAAAGCAAATTTTTGTTAAATATTATTTATATCCAACTCTATAACTCGCTTATGGTTGGTCCTACAAGAAAAATGCAAATAACTATTTTGTAGAATATTTTATCAGCTTTAATTTTGAAAGAAAGACAAAAATTCATAGGAGTAACTGTTTTCGAGATATAAGCAAGAAACCAAAAAACTGTTACCTTAATAAAGCGCTTGCATATAAGCAAATTTAGTACTATTAGTATTATTATTATTAATGTTATTGTTATTAATATGACAACTAAAGACAACTCTGAAACCTTTAGTGACTTTTATGTCTTTTCCTTTTTTCTCTACTAAAGTGTTAGACACAGTTAAATTAGTTTAATTTCCGTTTTTCAAACATTTTATTTTAAAGCAAATTTTTGTTAAATATTATTTATATCCAACTCTATAACTCGCTTATGGTTGGTCCTACAAGAAAAATGCAAATAACTATTTTGTAGAATATTTTATCAGCTTTAATTTTGAAAGAAAGACAAAAATTCATAGGAGTAACTGTTTTCGAGATATAAGCAAGAAACCAAAAAACTGTTACCTTAATAAAGCGCTTGCATATAAGCAGATTTAGTACTATTAGTATTATTATTATTAATGTTATTGTTATTAATATGACGACTAAAAACGATTCTGAAGACTTTGGTGACTTTTATGTCTTTTTCTTTTTTCTCTACTAAAGTGTTAGACACAATTAATTTAGTTTAATTTCAGTATTTCAAACATTTTATTTTTAAGCAAGTTTTTGTTAAATATTATTTATATCCAACTTTATAACTCGCTTATGGTTGGTCTTACAAAAAAAATGCAAATAATTATTTTGTAGAAAATGTTATCAGCTTTAATTTTGAAAGAAAGATAAAAATTGATAGGAGTAACTGTTTTCGAGATTATAATATAAGCAAAAAACCAAAGTAAAAACTGTTACCGTTTCAAAACAAAAATGTAATTCAGTTTTCAATGTTTGAGACGAAGACGAAAATGCAGCATTTAAAATCGACTCTGAAGACTTCGCTTATGGTTGGTCCTACAAGAAAAATGCAAATAACTATTCTGTAGAATATTTTATCAGCTTTAATTTTGAAAGAAAGACAAAAATTCATAGGAGTAACTGTTTTCGGGGTATAAGCAAGAAACCAAAAAACTGTTACCTTAATAAAGCGCTTGCATATAAGCAGATTTAGTACTATTAGTATTATTATTATTAATGTTATTGTTATTAATATGACGACTAAAAACGATTCTGAAGACTTTGGTGACTTTTATGTCCTTTTCTTTTTTCTCTACTAAAGTGTTAGACACAATTAATTTAGTTTAATTTCAGTATTTCAAACATTTTATTTTTAAGCAAGTTTTTGTTAAATATTATTTATATCCAACTTTATAACTCGCTTATGGTTGGTCCTACAAGAAAAATGCAAATAACTATTTTGTAGGAAATTTTATCAGCTTGAATTTTAGTAAAAAGATAAAAATTGATAGGAGTAACTGTTTTCGAGATATAAGCAAGAAACCAAAACACTGTTACCTTAATTAAGCGTTTGCATATAAGCAAATTTAGTACTATTAGTATTATTATTATTAATGTTATTGTTATTAATATGACGATTAAAGACAACTTTGAAACCTTTAGTGACTTTTATGTCTTCTTCTTTTTCCTCTACTAAAGTGTTAGACACAATTAAATTAGTTTAATTTCAGTTTTTCAAACATTTTATTTTAAAGCAAATTTTTGTTAAATATTATTTATATCCAACTCTATAACTCGCTTATGGTTGGTCCTACAAGAAAAATGCAAATAACTATTTTGTAGGAAATTTTATCAGCTTTAATTTTGAAAGAAAGATAAAAATTAATAGGAGTAACTGTTTTCGAGATATAAGCAAAAAACCAATAAGAAAACTGTGACTGTTACTGAACAAAAATGTAATTCGGTTTTCAATGTTTGAGACGAAGACGAAACTGCAGCATTTAAAAACGACTCTGAAGACTTCAGTGACTTTTATGTCACTTCCTTTTTCTTCTAATAAAGTATTGGACCCAATAAATTAAGTGTATTTTAAATCACAAGACATTTTCTGTTAAAGCACTTCTTTTTTAAATATTAATTATTTTCAATCTTATATCTCGCTTATGGTTAGTCCTACATAAAAAATGCAAATAACTATTTTGTAGGAAATTTTATCAGCTTGAATTTTAGTTAAAAGATAAAAATTGATAGGAGTAACTGTTTTCGAGATATAAGCAAGAAACCAAAACACTGTTACCTTAATTAAGCGTTTGCATATAAGCAAATTTAGTACTATTAGTATTATTATTATTAATGTTATTGTTATTAATATGACAACTAAAGACAACTCTGAAACCTTTAGTGACTTTTATGTTTTTTCCTTTTTTCTCTACTAAAGTGTTAGACACAGTAAAATTAGTTTAATTTCAGTTTTTCAAACATTTTATTTTAAAGCAAATTTTTGTTAAATATTATTTATATCCAACTCTATAACTCGCTTATGGTTGGTCCTACAAGAAAAATGCAAATAACTATTTTGTAGAATATTTTATCAGCTTTAATTTTGAAAGAAAGACAAAAATTCATAGGAGTAACTGTTTTCGAGATATAAGCAAGAAACCAAAAAACTGTTACCTTAATAAAGCGCTTGCATATAAGCAGATTTAGTACTATTAGTATTATAATTATTAATGTTATTGTTATTAATATGACGACTAAAAACGATTCTGAAGACTTTGGTGACTTTTATGTCTTTTTCTTTTTTCTCTACTAAAGTGTTAGACACAATTAATTTAGTTTAATTTCAGTATTTCAAACAATTTATTTTTAAGCAAGTTTTTGTTAAATATTATTTATATCCAACTTTATAACTCGCTTATGGTTGGTCCTACAAGAAAAATGCAAATAACTATTTTGTAGGAAATGTTATCAGCTTTAATTTTGAAAAAAAGATAAAAATTGATAGGAGTAACTGTTTTCGAGATATGAGCAAGAAACCAAAACACTGTTACCTTAATTAAGCGTTTGCATATAAGCAAATTTAGTACTATTAGTATTATTATTATTAATGTTATTGTTATTAATATGACGATTAAAGACAACTTTGAAACCTTTAGTGACTTTTATGTCTTCTTCTTTTTCCTCTACTAAAGTGTTAGACACAATTAAATTAGTTTAATTTCAGTTTTTCAAACATTTTATTTTAAAGCAAATTTTTGTTAAATATTATTTATATCCACTCTATAACTCGCTTATGGTTGGTCCTACAAGACAAATGCAAATAACTATTTTGTAGGAAATTTTATCAGCTTTAATTTTGACAAAACGATAAAAATTGATAGGAGTAACTGTTTTCGAGATATAAGCAAAAAACCAATAAGAAAACTGTGACTGTTACTGAACAAAAATGTAATTCAGTTTTCAATGTTTGAGACGAAGACGAAACTGCAGCATTTAAAAACGACTCTGAAGACTTCAGTGACTTTTATGTCACTTCCTTTTTCTTCTAATAAAGTATTGGACCCAATAAATTAAGTGTATTTTAAATCAAAAGACATTTTCTGTTAAAGCACTTTTTTTTTAAATATTAATTATTTTCAATCATATATCTCGCTTATGGTTAGTCCTACATGAAAAATGCAAATAACTATTTTATAGGAAATTTTATCAGCTTGAATTTTAGTAAAAAGATAAAAATTGATAGGAGTAACTGTTTTCGAGATATAAGCAAGAAACCAAAACACTGTTACCTTAATTAAGCGTTTGCATATAAGCAAATTTAGTACTATTAGTATTATTATTATTAATGTTATTGTTATTAATATGACAACTAAAGACAACTCTGAAACCTTTAGTGACTTTTATGTCTTTTCCTTTTTCCTCTACTAAAGTGTTAGACACAATTAAATTAGTTTAATTTCAGTTTTTCAAACATTTTATTTTAAAGCAAATTTTTGTTAAAAATTATTTATATCCAACTCTATAACTCGCTTATGGTTGGTCCTACAAGAAAAATGCAAATAACTATTTTGTAGGAAATTTTATCAGCTTTAATTTTGAAAAAAAGACAAAAATTCATAGGAGTAACTGTTTTCGAGATATAAGCAAGAAACCAAAAAACTGTTACCTTAATAAAGCGCTTGCATATAAGCAGATTTAGTACTATTAGTATTATTATTATTAATGTTATTGTTATTAATATGACGACTAAAAACGATTCTGAAGACTTTGGTGATTTTTATGTCTTTTTCTTTTTTCTCTACTAAAGTGTTAGACACAATTAATTTAGTTTAATTTCAGTATTTCAAACATTTTATTTTTAAGCAAGTTTTTGTTAAATATTATTTATATCCAACTTTATAACTCGCTTATGGTTGGTCCCACAAGAAAAATGCAAATAACTATTTTGTAGGAAATGTTATCAGCTTTAATATTGAAAGAAAGATAAAAATTGATAGGAGTAACTGTTTTCGAGATATGAGCAAGAAACCAAAACACTGTTACCTTAATTAAGCGTTTGCATATAAGCAAATTTAGTACTATTAGTATTATTATTATTAATGTTATTGTTATTAATATGACGATTAAAGACAACTTTGAAACCTTTAGTGACTTTTATGTCCTCTTCTTTTTCCTCTACTAAAGTGTTAGACACAATTAAATTAGTTTAATTTCAGTTTTTCAAACATTTTATTTTAAAGCAAATTTTTGTTAAATATTATTTATATCCAACTCTATAACTCGCTTATGGTTGGTCCTACAAGAAAAATGCAAATAACTATTTTGTAGGAAATTTTATCAGCTTTAATTTTGACAAAAAGATAAAAATTGATAGGAGTAACTGTTTTCGAGATATAAGCAAAAAACCAATAAGAAAACTGTGACTGTTACTGAACAAAAATGTAATTCAGTTTTCAATGTTTGAGACGAAGACGAAACTGCAGCATTTAAAAACGACTCTGAAGACTTCAGTGACTTTTATGTCACTTCCTTTTTCTTCTAATAAAGTATTGGACCCAATAAATTAAGTGTATTTTAAATCAAAAGACATTTTCTGTTAAAGCACTTTTTTTTTAAATATTAATTATTTTCAATCATATATCTCGCTTATGGTTAGTCCTACATGAAAAATGCAAATAACTATTTTATAGGAAATTTTATCAGCTTGAATTTTAGTAAAAAGATAAAAATTGATAGGAGTAACTGTTTTCGAGATATAAGCAAGAAACCAAAACACTGTTACCTTAATTAAGCGTTTGCATATAAGCAAATTTAGTACTATTAGTATTATTATTATTAATGTTATTGTTATTAATATGACAACTAAAGACAACTCTGAAACCTTTAGTGACTTTTATGTCTTTTCCTTTTTCCTCTACTAAAGTGTTAGACACAATTAAATTAGTTTAATTTCAGTTTTTCAAACATTTTATTTTAAAGCAAATTTTTGTTAAATATTATTTATATCCAACTCTATAACTCGCTTATGGTTGGTCCTACAAGAAAAATGCAAATAACTATTTTGTAGGAAATTTTATCAGCTTGAATTTTAGTAAAAAGATAAAAATTGATAGGAGTAACTGTTTTCGAGATATAAGCAAAAAACCAATAAGAAAACTGTGACTGTTACTGAACAAAAATGTAATTCGGTTTTCAATATTTGAGACGAAGACGAAACTGCAGCATTTAAAAACGACTCTGAAGACTTTAGTGACTTTTATGTCACTTCCTTTTTCTTCTAATAAAGTATTGGACCCAATAAATTAAGTGTATTTTAAATCACAAGACATTTTCTGTTAAAGCACTTTTTTTTTAAATATTAATTATTTTCAATCAGATATCTCGCTTATGGTTAGTCCTACATGAAAAATGCAAATAACTATTTTGTAGGAAATTTTATCAGCTTGAATTTTAGTAAAAAGATAAAAATTGATAGGAGTAACTGTTTTCGAGATATAAGCAAGAAACCAAAACACTGTTACCTTAATTAAGCGTTTGCATATAAGCAAATTTAGTAATATTAGTATTATTATTATTAATGTTATTGTTATTAATATGACAACTAAAGACAACTCTGAAACCTTTAGTGACTTTTATGTCTTTTCCTTTTTTCTCTACTAAAGTGTTAGACACAGTTAAATTAGTTTAATTTCAGTTTTTCAAACATTTTATTTTAAAGCAAATTTTTGTTGAATATTATTTATATCCAACTCTATAACTCGCTTATGGTTGGTCCTACAAGAAAAATGCAAATAACTATTTTGTAGAATATTTTATCAGATTTAATTTTGAAAGAAAGACAAAAATTCATAGGAGTAACTGTTTTCGAGATATAAGCAAGAAACCAAAAAACTGTTACCTTAATAAAGCGCTTGCATATAAGCAGATTTAGTACTATTAGTATTATTATTATTAATGTTATTGTTATTAATATGACGACTAAAAACGATTCTGAAGACTTTGGTGACTTTTATGTCTTTTCCTTTTTTCTCTACTAAAGTGTTAGACACAATTAATTTAGTTTAATTTCAGTATTTCAAACATTTTATTTTTAAGCAAGTTTTTGTTAAATATTATTTATATCCAACTTTATAACTCGCTTATGGTTGGTCCTACAAGAAAAATGCAAAAAACTATTTTGTAGGAAATGTTATCAGCTTTAATTTTAAAAGAAAGATAAAAATTGATAGGAGTAACTGTTTTCGAGATATGAGCAAGAAACCAAAACACTGTTACCTTAATTAAGCGTTTGCATATAAGCAAATTTAGTACTATTAGTATTATTATTATTAATGTTAATGTTATTAATATGACAATTAAAGACAACTTTGAAACCTTTAGTGACTTTTATGTCTTCTTCTTTTTCCTCTACTAAAGTGTTAGACACAATTAAATTAGTTTAATTTCAGTTTTTCAAACATTTTATTTTAAAGCAAATTTTTGTTAAATATTATTTATATCCAACTCTATAACTCGCTTATGGTTGGTCCTACAAGAAAAATGCAAATAACTATTTTGTAGGAAATTTTATCAGCTTTAATTTTGAAAGAAAGATAAAAATTGATAGGAGTAACTGTTTTCGAGATATAAGCAAAATACCAATAAGAAAACTGTGACTGTTACTGAACAAAAATGTAATTCGGTTTTCAATGTTTGAGACGAAGACGAAACTGCAGCATTTAAAAACGACTCTGAAGACTTCAGTGACTTTTATGTCACTTCCTTTTTCTTCTAATAAAGTATTGGACCCAATAAATTAAGTGTATTTTAAATCACAAGACATTTTCTGTTAAAGCACTTTTTTTTTAAATATTAATTATTTTCAGTCATATATCTCGCTTATGGTTAGTCCTACATGAAATATGCAAATAACTATTTTGTAGGAAATTTTATCAGCTTGAATTTTAGTAAAAAGATAAAAATTGATAGGAGTAACTGTTTTCGAGACATAAGCAAGAAACCAAAACACTGTTACCTTAATTAAGCGTTTGCATATAAGCAAATTTAGTACTATTAGTATTATTATTATTAATGTTATTGTTATTAATATGACAACTAAAGACAACTCTGAAACTTTTAGTGACTTTTATGTCTTTTTCTTTTTCCTCTACTAAAGTGTTAGACTCAATTAATTTAGTTTAATTTCGGTTTTTCAAACATTTTATTTTAAAGCAAATTTTTGTTAAATATTATTTATATCCAACTCTATAACTCGTTTATGCTTGGTCCTACAAGAAAAATGTAAATAACTATTTTGTTGGA
Organism: Tribolium castaneum; assembly: GCF_031307605.1. NCBI lineage: Eukaryota > Metazoa > Arthropoda > Insecta > Coleoptera > Tenebrionidae > Tribolium > Tribolium castaneum. The sequence continues at coordinate 16,776,919 of NC_087399.1, forward strand.
AATTTTATCAGCTTTAATTTTGAAAGAAAGATAAAATTTGATAGAAGTAACTGTTTTCGAGATATAAGCAAAAAACCAATAAGAAAACTGTAACTGTTACTGAACAAAAATGTAATTCAATTTTCAATGTTTGAGACGAAGTCAAAAATGCACCATTTAAAAACGACTCTGAAGACTTCAGTGACTTTTATGTCACCTCCTTTTTCTTCTAATAAAGTATTGGACCCAACAAATTAAGTGTATTTTAAATCACAAGACATTTTCTGTTAAAACACTTTTTTTTAATTAATAATTATTTTCAAACTTATATCTCGCTTATGGTTAGTTCTACATGAAAAATGCAAATAACTATTTTGTAGGAAATTTTATCACCTTTAATTTTGGTGAAAAAGTAAAAATTGATAGGAGTAACTGTTTTCGAGATATAGGCAAAAAACAAAAAAACTGTTACCTTAATTAAGCGCTTGCATATAAGCAAATTTAGTACTATTAGTATTGTTATTATAAATGTTATTGTTATTATATATGACGACTAAAGACAACTTTAAGACTTTAGTGACTTTTATGTCTCCTCCTTTTTCCTCTACTAAAGTGTTAGACACAATTAATTTAGTTTAATTTCGGTTTTTCAAACATTTTATTTTAAAGCAAATTTTTGTTAAATATTAAAAACTATAAAATGGCTTAGATTGCCTAAAAACACAGATCACACATGATCTTTTGCATAAAAATGAGAAAACGCTCATGTAACACACAAAATAAGCTCCATTTTTCCTTTTTAAAAGTATTATTATTATTACTTTTGTTACTATTACTATTATTATTATTATTATTATTATTATTATTATTATTATTATTATTATTATTATTATTGTTATTATTATTATTATTATTATTATTATTATTATTATTATTATTATTATTATTATTATTATTATTATTAAAAACTTATATTAAACAGACAGAAAACGTCGTATTCTGACACAACTTAAAACACAGATCACACATGATCTTTTGCATAGAAATGAGAAAACGCTCATATAACACAAAATAAGCTTCATTTTGGCTTAGAAAACTAAGCTTACTTTTACTACTACTATTATTTTTATTTTTATTATTATTATTATTATTACTATTATTTTTATTATTATTATTACTATTATTATTATTATTATTATTATTATTATTATTATTATTATTATTATTATTATTATTATTATTATTATTATTATTATTATTAATATTATTATTATTAAAGACCGATTATAACTTTTGTATAGTAAATGTTTTTATACCAGTTTTAAAATGAGTTATTAATTTTAGACAATTTCTTGCCTAAAAACACAGATCACAGATGATCTCTTGCATAGAAATGAGAAAACGCTCAGATAACACAAAATAAGCATCATTTTTGCTTAGAAAAACTAAGCTTTAATTTAGAAAGAAATTTATTATTATAAGTATTATTATCATTATTATTATTATTATTATTATTATTATTATTATTATTATTATTATTGTTTCTTTTATTACTATTATTATTATTATTATTATTATTATTATTATTATTATTATTATTATTATTATTATTATTATTATTATTATTATTATTATTATCATTATTATTATTATTAACTTTTGTATAGTAAATGTTTTTATACCAGTTTTAAAATGAGTTATTAATTTTATTCAATTTCTTGCCTAAAAACACAGATCACAGATAATCTCTTGCATAGAAATGAGAAAACGCTCATATAACACACAAAATAAGCATCATTTTTGCTTAGAAAAACTAAGCTTTAATTTAGAAAGAAATTCATTATTATAAGTATTATTATCATTATTATTATTATTATTATTATTATTATTATTATTATTATTATTATTATTATTATTATTATTATTATTACTATTATTATTATTATTATTATTATTATTATTATTATTATTATTATTATTATTATTATTAATATTATTATTATTATTAACTTTCGTATAGTAAATGTTTTTATACCAGTTTTAAAATGAGTTATTAATTTTAGACAATTTCTTGCCTAAAAATACAGATCACAGATGATTTCTTGCATAGAAATGAGAAAGCGCTCATATAACACACAAAATAAGCTTCATTTTTGCTTAGAAAACTAAGCTTACTTTTATTTCTATTATTTTTATTATTATTATTATTATTATTATTATTATTATTATTATTATTATTATTATTGTTATTATTATTATTATTATTATTATTATTATTATTATTATTATTGTTATTATTATTATTATTATTAAAAACTTATATTAAACAGACAGAAAACGTATTCTGACACAAAAAAACGAATTACGTTATAGACTTGACGAGAACGGCGTATCTCGGACCCTTATAGGACTCTTATAGGGTCAAAAATTATCAGTTTGGATTAAAACAAATTATTTTTGTTGACTCTCAGTCTGAATTGTTCATCAGTTCAAACAAAAACGGCTTACTTTAGACGATCTTTTGCTTTGAACAAGAAAACTTACATCGAACAGACTAAAAACGTATTAATCTGGCATAAAAGAGCAATTTATGTATCACTTTGGATAAAGGCAGCTAATCCTATTCGTTTCATTGCTTAAAATAGACAAAATTGTTAATAAATCTAACAAAAACGCTGTATTCTAGCACAAAATACTAATTACATTATAGTTTCGACGAGAATAGCTTATTTGGAATGATTCTATGCTTCCAAACGAGTAAATTTTTAATAAACAGATGCCAAACATCATGTTTTGTCCTATAAAGACATTTTATATTGCAGTTTGTATTAAAACAAAATGTATTCGTTGATTCTTTGTTAGAAGCAGCAAACCTAACATTAAAGAATCTGAAAACTTTGTATTCGGACACAAACCACCGAATTTTGTTTCAGTTTAGACAAAAACGGTTGATTTTCGACAATATTTTGCTTTGAACAAGAAAGCTTATATCAAACTGACTAAAAACGTCTTATTTTAGCACAAAACAAAAGATTTGCGTTATAGTCTTAACGAGAGCTGTTAATTTCAAACGGTTCTATGCTTTGAAACGAGTAAACTTTCACTGTACAGAGGAAAAACATCTTATTTCGCCTTTTAAAAACGATTCATGCCACAGTTTGGATAAAAACCAATTATTTTCGTTAATTCATTGTTACAAACATGAAACCTTACATCAAAGTAACTGAAAACCCCTTATTCAGGTACAGAAATTCGAATTACGTTTCAGTCTGAACAAAAACTGCTTACTTTAGACGATCCTTTGTTTTGAATACAAAAACTTACATTAAAAAGATTAAAAACGTCTTATTCTGGCTGAAAACTGCAAATTATATATTACTCTAGATAAAAGCAATTTATCCTGATTACTCCTTTACTTAGAATAGAGTAAACTTGTATAAAACTTAATAAAAACTTTAAATTTCGTCTCAAAGAAATAATTTACGTTATAGTTTTGACCAGCACTGTTTATTTCAAACGATTTTATAATTCGAAACTAATGAACTTTTATGGGGCAGATGCAAAACCACATATTACAATATAAAGCGATGTTTTAAAGCAAATTATTACCTTTTGCAACAAGAAATTTCACGTCAAAGAAACTGAAAACATCGTATCCATGCACAAATATCGAATTACGTATCAGTTTAGGCAAATACAGCTTATTTTAAACGATTCCTTGCTATAAACAAGAAAAATTTTATCAAACATATTGAAAATGTCTTATTCTCAAAAATAAGAGCAAATTATGTATCAGTTTTAACAAAAGCGGATTACTCTGTTTGATTCTATGCTTAGAGTAGAGTAAACTACTATAAAACGTAATGAAAACTCTATATTCAAGCTCAAAAGAACAAATTACGTTATAGTTTTGACAAAAAAAAATTATTTCGGACGACTACATATTTCGAAGTAAGCAAACTTTAATTGAACAAGTGCAAAAGCTAATACTTTGCTTTAAAATAACGATTTATGTGGTAATATGGTATTTTGCATCTGTCCTATAAAAGTTTACTCGTTTCGCTCCATTGAATCATTCGAAATAAATTATTTTGACACAACAACGAAAATAATTTTTTTGTTTAAACTGTAACATGTCGTTTTTATAAAACGAACTAAGACGTTTGGCATCTGTTTAGTGAAAGTTTTCTCGTTTGGGGGCATAAAATCGTTTGAAATTAACAGTTCTGGTCAAAACTATAACGTAAATTATTTCTTTGAGACGAAATTTAAAGTTTTCATTAAGTTTTATACAAGTTTGCTCTATTCTAAGCAAAGGAGTAATCAGGATAAACTGCTTTTATCCAAAGTAATACATAATTTGCAGTTTTGAGCCAGAATAAGACGTTTTTAATCTTTTTAATGTAAGTTTTCGTGTTCAAAAGAAAGAATCGTCTAAAATAAGCAATTTGTGTCCAGACTGAAACGTAATTTGATTTTCTGGGCCTGAATAAGATGTTTTCAGTTTCTTTGATGTAAGGTTTCTTGTTTGTAACAATGAATAAACGAAAATCATTGGTTTTAATCCAAACTGTGACATAAATCGTTTTTTAAAGGCGAAATCAGACGTTTTGCCTCTGTTCAGTGAAAGTATACTGGTTTCAAAGCATAGAATCGTTTGAAATTAACAGTTCTCGTCAAGACTATAACGCAAATCTTTAAAGTGATACAAAGAAATAATTTACGTAATAGTTTTGACCAGAACTGTTAATTTCAAACGATTTTATGCCCCCAAACGAGAAAACTTTCACTAAGCAGATGCCAAACGTCTTAGTTCGTTTTATAAAAGCGACTTATGTTACAGTTTAAACGAAAACAAATTATTTGTGTTGTTGTTGTGTCAAAATAATTTATTTCTAATGATTCAATGGAGCGAAACGGGTAAACTTTTATAGGACAGATGCAAAATACCATATTACCACATAAATCATTATTTTAAAGCAATGTATTAGCTTTTGCACATGTTCAATTAAAGTTTGCTTACTTCGAAGTATGTAATCGTCCGAAATATTTTTTTTTGTCAAAACTATAACGTAATTTGTTCTTTTGAGCTTGAATATAGAGTTTTCATTACGTTTTATAGTAGTTTACTCTACTCTAAGCATAGAATCAAACAGAGTAATCCGCTTTTGTTAAAACTGATACATAATTTGCTCTTATTTTCGAGAATAAGACGTTTTCAATATGCTTGATAAAATTTTTCTTGTTTATAGCAAGGAATCGTTTATTTATGTATGGATACGAAGTTTTCAGTTTCTTTGACGTGAAATTTCTTGTTGCAAAAGGTAATACTTTGCTTTAAAACAACGCTTTATATGGTAATATGTGGTTTTGCATCTGCCCCATAAAAGTTCATTAGTTTCGAATCATAATTTCGTTTGAAATAAACAGTGCTGGTCAAAACTATAACGTAAATTATTTCTTTGAGACGAAATTTAAAGTTTTCATTAAGTTTTATACAAGTTTACTCTATTCTAAGTAAAGGAGTAATCAGGATAAATTGCTTTTATCTAGAGTAATATATAATTTGCAGTTTTCAGCCAGAATAAGACGTTTTTAATCTTTTTAATGTAAGTTTTCGTGTTCAAAACAAAGGATCGTCTAAAATAAGCAGTTTTTGTCCAGACTGAAACGTAATTCGAATTTCTGTGCCTAAATAAGGGGTTTTCAGTTTCTTTGATGTAAGGTTTCTTGTTTGTAACAATGAATTAACAAAAATAATTGGTTTTTATCCAAACTGTGGCATGAATCAGCTTTAAGACTATAACGCAAATCTTTTGTTTTGTGCTAAAATAAGACGTTTTTAGTCAGTTTGATATAAGCTTTCTTGTTCAAAGCAAAATATTGTCGAAAATCAACCGTTTTTGTCTAAACTGAAACAAAATTCGGTGGTTTGTGTCCGAATACAAAGTTTTCAGATTCTTTAATGTTAGGTTTGCTGCTTCTAACAAAGAATCAACGAAAATATTTTGTTTTAATACAAACTGCAATATAAAATGTCTTTATAGGACAAAACATGATGTTTGGCATCTGTTTATTAAAAATTTACTCGTTTGGAAGCATAGAATCATTCCAAATAAGCTATTCTCGTCGAAACTATAATGTAATTAGTATTTTGTGCTAGAATACAGCGTTTTTGTTAGATTTATTAACAATTTTGTCTATTTTAAGCAATGAAACGAATAGGATTAGCTGCCTTTATCCAAAGTGATACATAAATTGCTCTTTTATGCCAGATTAATACGTTTTTAGTCTGTTCGATGTAAGTTTTCATGTTCAAAGCAAAAGATCGTCTAAAGTAAGCCGTTTTTGTTTGAACTGATGAACAATTCAGACTGAGAGTCAACAAAAATAATTTGTTTTAATCCAAACTGATAATTTTTGACCCTATAAGAGTCCGAGATACGCCGTTCTCGTCAAGTCTATAACGTAATTCGTTTTTTTGTGTCAGAATACGACGTTTTCTGTCTGTTTAATATAAGTTTTTAATAATAATAATAATAATAACAATAATAATAATAATAATAATAATAATAATAATAATAATAATAATAATAGTAATAATAACAATAATAATAAT
>NC_087399.1:16786016-16798516 GCF_031307605.1 Tribolium castaneum
TAACAGAAAATGTCTTGTGATTTAAAATACACTTAATTTGTTGGGTCCAATACTTAATTAGAAGAAAAAGGAGGTGACATAAAAGTCACTGAAGTCTTCAGAGTCGTTTTTAAATGCTGCATTTTTGACTTCGTCTCAAACATTGAAAACTGAATTACATTTTTGTTCAGTAACAGTTACAGTTTTCTTATTGGTTTTTTGCTTATATCTCGAAAACAGTTACTCCTATCAAATTTTATCTTTCTTTCAAAATTAAAGCTGATAAAATTTCCAACAAAATAGTTATTTACATTTTTCTTGTAGGACCAAGCATAAACGAGTTATAGAGTTGGATATAAATAATATTTAACAAAAATTTGCTTTAAAATAAAATGCTTGAAAAACCAGAATTAAACTAAATTAATTGTGTCTAACACTTTAGTAGAGGAAAAAGGAGAAGACATAAAAGTCACTAAATGTTTCAGAGTCGTCTTTAGTCGTCATATTAATAACAATAACATTAATAATAATAATACTAATAGTACTAAATTTGCTTATATGCAAACGCTTTATTAACGTAACATTTTTTTGGTTTCTTGCTTATATCTCGAAAACAGTTACTCCTATCAATTTTTATTTTTTTTTCAAAATTAAAGCTAATAAAATTTCCTACAAAATAGTTATTTGCATTTTTTTGTAGGACCAACCATAAGCGAGTTATAGAGTTGGATATAAATAATATTTAACAAAAATTTGCTTTAAAATAAAATGTTTGAAAAACCGAAATTAAACTAAATTAATTGAGTCTAACACTTTAGTAGAGGAAAAAGAAAAAGACATAAAAGTCACTAAAGGTTTCAGAGTTGTCTTTAGTTGTCATATTAATAACAATAACATTAATGATAATAATACTAATAGTACTAAATTTGCTTATATGCAAACGCTTAATTAAGGTAACAGTGTTTTGGTTTCTTGCTTATATCTCGAAAACAGTTACTCCTATCAATTTTTATCTTTTTACTAAAATTCAAGCTGATAAAATTTCCTACAAAATAGTTATTTGCATTTTTCATGTAGGACTAACCATAAGCGAGATATATGATTGAAAATAATTATTATTTAAAAAAAAAGTGCTTTAACAGAAAATGTCTTGTGATTTAAAATACACTTAATTTATTGGGTCCAATACTTTATTAGAAGAAAAAGGAAGTGACATAAAAGTCACTGAAGTCTTCAGAGTCGTTTTTAAATGCTGCAGTTTCGTATTCGTCTCAAACATTGAAAACTGAATTACATTTTTGTTCAGTAACAGTCACAGTTTTCTTATTGGTTTTTTGCTTATATCTCGAAAACAGTTCTCCTATCAATTTTCATCTTTCTGTCAAAATTAAAGCTGATAAAATTTCCTACAAAATAGTTATTTGCATTTTTCTTGTAGGACCAACCATAAGCGAGTTATAGAGTTGGATATAAATAATATTTAACAAAAATTTGCTTTAAAATAAAATGTTTGAAAAACTGAAATTAAACTAATTTAATTGTGTCTAACACTTTAGTAGAGGAAAAAGAAGAAGACATAAAAGTCACTAAAGGTTTCAAAGTTGTCTTTAATCGTCATATTAATAACAATAACATTAATAATAATAATACTAATAGTACTAAATTTGCTTATATGCAAACGCTTAATTAAGGTAACAGTGTTTTGGTTTCTTGCTCATATCTCGAAAACAGTTACTCCTATCAATTTTTATCTTTTTACTAAAATTCAAGCTGATAAAATTTCCTACAAAATAGTTATTTGCATTTTTTATGTAGGACTAACCATAAGCGAGATATAAGATTGAAAATAATTAATATTTAAAAAAGAAGTGCTTTAACAGAAAATGTCTTGTGATTTAAAATACACTTAATTTATTAGGTCCAATACTTTATTAAAAAAAAAAAGGGGGTGACATATAAGTCACTGAAATCTTCAGAGTCGATTTTAAATGCTGCATTTTCGTCTTCGTCTCAAATATTGAAAACTGAATTACATTTTTGTTCTGAAACGGTAACAGTTTTTACTTTGGTTTTTTGCTTATATCTCGAAAACAGTTACTCCTATCAATTTTTATCTTTCTTTCAAAATTAAAGCTGATAACATTTCCTACAAAATAGTTATTTGCATTTTTCTTGTAGGACCAACCATAAGCGAGTTATAAAGTTGGATATAAATAATATTTAACAAAAACTTGCTTAAAAATAAAATGTTTGAAATACTGAAATTAAACTAAATTAATTGTGTTTAACACTTTAGTAGAGAAAAAAGAAAAAGACATAAAAGTCACCAAAGTCTTCAGAATCGTTTTTAGTCGTCATATTAATAACAATAACATTAATAATAATAATACTAATAGTACTAAATCTGCTTATATGCAAGCGCTTTATTAAGGTAACAGTTTTTTGGTTTCTTGCTTATATCTCGAAAACAGTTACTCCTATGAATTTTTGTCTTTCTTTCAAAATTAAAGCTGATAAAATATTCTACAAAATAGTTATTTGCATTTTTCTTGTAGGACCAACCATAAGCGAGTTATAGAGTTGGATATAAATAATATTTAACAAAAATTTGCTTTAAAATAAAATGTTTGAAAAACTGAAATTAAACTAATTTAACTGTGTCTAACACTTTAGTAGAGAAAAAAGGAAAAGACATAAAAGTCACTAAAGGTTTCAGAGTTGTCTTTAGTTGTCATATTAATAACAATAACATTAATAATAATAATACTAATAGTACTAAATTTGCTTATATGCAAACGCTTAATTAAGGTAACAGTGTTTTGGTTTCTTGCTTATATCTCGAAAACAGTTACTCCTATCAATTTTTATCTTTTTACTAAAATTCAAGCTGATAAAATTTCCTACAAAATAGTTATTTGCATTTTTCATGTAGGACTAACCATAAGCGAGATATATGATTGAAAATAATTAATATTTAAAAAAAAAGTGCTTTAACAGAAAATGTCTTGTGATTTAAAATACACTTAATTTATTGGGTCCAATACTTTATTAGAAGAAAAAGGAAGTGACATAAAAGTCACTGAAGCCTTCAGAGTCGTTTTTAAATGCTGCAGTTTCGTCTTCGTCTCAAACATTGAAAACCGAATTACATTTTTGTTCAGTAACAGTCACAGTTTTCTTATTGATTTTTTGCTTATATCTCGAAAACAGTTACTCCTATCAATTTTTATCTTTCTTTCAAAATTAAAGCTGATAAAATTTCCTACAAAATAGTTTATTGCATTTTTCTTGTAGGACCAACCATAAGCGAGTTATAGAGTTGGATATAAATAATATTTAACAAAAATTTGCTTTAAAATAAAATGTTTGAAAAACTGAAATTAAACTAATTTAATTGTGTCTAACACTTTAGTATAGGAAAAAGAAGAAGACATAAAAGTCACTAAAAGTTTCAAAGTTGTCTTTAATCGTCATATTAATAACAATAACATTAATAATAATAATACTAATAGTACTAAATTTGCTTATATGCAAACGCTTAATTAAGGTAACAGTGTTTTGGTTTCTTGCTCATATCTCGAAAACAGTTACTCCTATCAATTTTTATCTTTTTACTAAAATTCAAGCTGATAAAATTTCCTACAAAATAGTTATTTGCATTTTTTGTGTAGGACTAACCATAAGCGAGATATAAGATTGAAAATAATTAATATTTAAAAAAGAAGTGCTTTAACAGAAAATGTCTTGTGATTTAAAATACACTTAATTTATTAGGTCCAATACTTTATTAAAAAAAAAGGGGGTGACATATAAGTCACTGAAGTCTTCAGAGTCGATTTTAAATGCTGCATTTTCGTCTTCGTCTCAAACATTGAAAACTGAATTACATTTTTGTTCTGAAACGGTAACAGTTTTTACTTTGGTTTTTTGCTTATATCTCGAAAACAGTTACTCCTATAAATTTTTGTCTTTCTTTCAAAATTAAAGCTGATAAAATATTCTACAAAATAGTTATTTGCATTTTTCTTGTAGGACCAACCATAAGCGAGTTATAGAGTTGGATATAAATAATATTTAACAAAAATTTGCTTTAAAATAAAATGTTTGAAAAACTGAAATTAAACTAATTTAACTGTGTCTAACACTTTAGTAGAGAAAAAAGGAAAAGACATAAAAGTCACTAAAGGTTTCAGAGTTGTCTTTAGTTGTCATATTAATAACAATAACATTAATAATAATAATACTAATAGTACTAAATTTGCTTATATGCAAGCGCTTTATTAAGGTAACAGTTTTTTGGTTTCTTGCTTATATCTCGAAAACAGTTACTCCTATAAATTTTTGTCTTTCTTTCAAAATTAAAGCTGATAAAATATTCTACAAAATAGTTATTTGCATTTTTCTTGTAGGACCAACCATAAGCGAGTTATAGAGTTGGATATAAATAATATTTAACAAAAATTTGCTTTAAAATAAAATGTTTGAAAAACTGAAATTAAACTAATTTAACTGTGTCTAACACTTTAGTAGAGAAAAAAGGAAAAGACATAAAAGTCACTAAAGGTTTCAGAGTTGTCTTTAGTTGTCATATTAATAACAATAACATTAATAATAATAATACTAATAGTACTAAATTTGCTTATGTGCAAACGCTTAATTAAGGTAACAGTGTTTTGGTTTCTTGCTTATATCTCGAAAACAGTTACTCCTATTAATTTTTATCTTTTTACTAAAATTCAAGCTGATAAAATTTCCTACAAAATAGTTATTTGCATTTTTCATATAGGACTAACCATAAGCGAGATATATGATTGAAAATAATTAATATTTAAAAAAAAAGTGCTTTAACAGAAAATGTCTTGTGATTTAAAATTCACTTAATTTATTGGGTCCAATACTTTATTAGAAGAAAAAGGAAGTGACATAAAAGTCACTAAAGTCTTCAGAGTCGTCTTTAAATGCTGCAGTTTCGTCTTCGTCTCAAACATTGAAAACCGAATTACATTTTTGTTCAGTAACAGTCACAGTTTTCTTATTGTTTTTTTGCTTATATCTCGAAAACAGTTACTCCTATCAATTTTTATCTTTTTACTAAAATTCAAGCTGATAAAATTTCCTACAAAATAGTTATTTGCATTTTTCTTGTAGGACCAACCATAAGCGAGTTATAGAGTTGGATATAAATAATATTTAACAAAAATTTGCTTTAAAATAAAATGTTTGAAAAACTGAAATTAAATTAATTTAATTGTGTCTAACACTTTAGTAGAGGAAAAAGAAGAAGACATAAAAGTCACTAAAGGTTTCAAAGTTGTCTTTAATCGTCATATTAATAACAATAACATTAATAATAATAATACTAATAGTACTAAATTTGCTAATATGCAAACGCTTAATTAAGGTAACAGTGTTTTGGTTTCTTGCTCATATCTCGAAAACAGTTACTCCTATCAACTTTTATCTTTTTACTAAAATTCAAGCTGATAAAATTTCCTACAAAATAATTATTTGCATTTTTTATGTAGGACTAACTATAAGCGAGATATAAGATTGAAAATAATTAATATTTAAAAAAGAAGTGCTTTAACAGAAAATGTCTTGTGATTTAAAATACACTTAATTTATTAGGTCCAATACTTTATTAGAAAAAAAGGGTGTGACATATAAGTCACTGAAGTCTTCAGAGTCGATTTTAAATGCTGCATTTTCGTCTTCGTCTCAAACATTGAAAACTGAATTAAATTTTTGTTCTGAAACGGTAACAGTTTTTACATTGGTTTTTTGCTTATATCTCGAAAACAGTTACTCCTATCAATTTTTATCTTTCTTTCAAAATTAAAGCTGATAACATTTCCTACAAAATAGTTATTTGCATTTTTCTTGTAGGACCAACCATAAGCGAGTTATAAAGTTGGATATAAATAATATTTAACAAAAACTTGCTTAAAAATAAAATGTTTGAAATACTGAAATTAAACTAAATTAATTGTGTCTAACACTTTAGTAGAGAAAAAAGAAAAAGACATAAAAGTCACCAAAGTCTTCAGAATCGTTTTTAGTCGTCATATTAATAACAATAACATTAATAATAATAATACTAATAGTACTAAATCTGCTTCTATGCAAGCGCTTTATTAAGGTAACAGTTTTTTGGTTTCTTGCTTATATCTCGAAAACAGTTACTCCTATGAATTTTTGTCTTTCTTTCAAAATTAAAGCTGATAAAATATTCTACAAAATAGTTATTTGCATTTTTCTTGTAGGACCAACCATAAGCGAGTTATGGAGTTGGATATAAATAATATTTAACAAAAATTTGCTTTAAAATAAAATGTTTGAAAAACTGAAATTAAACTAATTTAACTGTGTCTAACACTTTAGTAGAGAAAAAAGGAAAAGACATAAAAGTCACTAAAGGTTTCAGAGTTTTCTTTAGTTGTCATATTAATAACAATAACATTAATAATAATAATACTAATAGTACTAAATTTGCTTATATGCAAACGCTTAATTAAGGTAACAGTGTTTTGGTTTCTTGCTTATATCTCGAAAACAGTAACTCCTATCAATTTTTATCTTTTTACTAAAATTCAAGCTGATAAAATTTCCTACAAAATAGTTATTTGCATTTTTTATGTAGGACTAACCATAAGCGATATAAGATTGAAAATAATTAATATTTAAAAAAGAAGTGCTTTAACAGAAAATGTCTTGTGATTTAAAATACACTTAATTTATTGGGTCCAATACTTTATTAGAAGAAAAAGGAAGTGACATAAAAGTCACTGAAGTCTTCAGAGTCGTTTTTAAATGCTGCAGTTTCGTCTTCGTCTCAAACATTGAAAACCGAATTACATTTTTGTTCAGTAACAGTCACAGTTTTCTTATTGGTTTTTTGCTTATATCTCGAAAACAGTTACTCCGATCAATTTTTATCTCTCTTTCAAAATTAAAGCTGATAAAATTTCCTACAAAATAGTTATTTGCATTTTTCTTGTAGGACCAACCATAAGCGAGTTATATAGTTGGATATAAATAATATTTAACAAAAATTTGCTTTAAAATAAAATGTTTGAAAAACTGAAATTAAACTAATTTAATTGTGTCTAACACTTTAGTAGAGGAAAAAGAAGACGACATAAAAGTCACTAAAGGTTTCAAAGTTGTCTTTAATCGTCATATTAATAACAATAACATTAATAATAATAATACTAATAGAACTAAATTTGCTTATATGCAAACGCTTAATTAAGGTAACAGTGTTTTGGTTTCTTGCTCATATCTCGAAAACAGTTACTCCTATCAATTTTTATCTTTTTACTAAAATTCAATCTGATAAAATTTCCTACAAAATAGTTATTTGCATTTTTTATGTAGGACTAACCATAAGCGAGATATAAGATTGAAAATAATTAATATTTAAAAAAGAAGTGCTTTAACAGAAAATGTCTTGTGATTTAAAATACACTTAATTTATTAGGTCCAATACTTTATTAAAAAAAAAAGGGGGTGACATATAAGTCACTGAAGTCTTCAGAGTCGATTTTAAATGCTGCATTTTCGTCTTCGTCTCAAACATTGAAAACTAAATTACATTTTTGTTCTGAAACGGTAACAGTTTTTACTTTGGTTTTTTGCTTATATCTCGAAAACAGTTACTCCTATCAATTTTTATCTTTCTTTCAAAATTAAAGCTGATAACATTTCCTACAAAATAGTTATTTGCATTTTTCTTGTAGGACCAACCATAAGCGAGTTATAAAGTTGGATATAAATAATATTTAACAAAAACTTGCTTAAAAATAAAATGTTTGAAATACTGAAATTAAACTAAATTAATTGTGTCTAACACTTTAGTAGAGAAAAAAGAAAAAGACATAAAAGTCACCAAAGTCTTCAGAATCGTTTTTAGTCGTCATATTAATAACAATAACATTAATAATAATAATACTAACAGTACTAAATCTGCTTATATGCAAGCGCTTTATTAAGGTAACAGTTTTTTGGTTTCTTGCTTATATCTCGAAAACAGTTACTCCTATGAATTTTTGTCTTTCTTTCAAAATTAAAGCTGATAAAATATTCTACAAAATAGTTATTTGCATTTTTCTTGTAGGACCAACCATAAGCGAGTTATAGAGTTGGATATAAATAATATATAACAAAAATTTGCTTTAAAATAAAATGTTTGAAAAACTGAAATTAAACTAATTTAACTGTGTCTAACACTTTAGTAGAGGAAAAAGGAAAAGACATAAAAGTCACTAAAGGTTTCAGAGTTGTCTTTAGTTGTCATATTAATAACAATAACATTAATAATAATAATACTAATAGTACTAAATTTGCTTATATGCAAACGCCTAATTAAGGTAACAGTGTTTTGGTTTCTTGCTTATATCTCGAAAACAGTTACTCCTATCAATTTTTATCTTTTTACTAAAATTCAAGCTGATAAAATTTCCTACAAAATAGTTATTTGCATTTTTCATGTAGGACTAACCATAAGCGAGATATAAGTTTGAAAATAATTAATATTTAAAAAAAAGTGCTTTAACAGAAAATGTCTTGTGATTTAAAATACACTTAATTTATTAGGTCCAATACTTTATTAGAAGAAAAAGGGGGTGACATATAAGTCACTGAAGTCTTCAGAGTCGATTGTAAATGCTGCATTTTCGTCTTCGTCTCAAACATTGAAAACTGAATTACATTTTTGTTCTGAAACGGTAACAGTTTTCACTTTGGTTTTTTGCTTATATCTCGAAAACAATTACTCCTATCAGTTTTTATCTTTTTTTCGAAATAAAGCTGATAAAATTTCCTACAAAATAGTTATTTGCATTTTTCTTGTAGGACCAACCATCAGCGAGTTATAAAGTTGGATATAAATAACATTTAACAAAAACTTGCTTAAAAATTAAATGTTTGAAATACTGAAATTAAACTAAATTAATTGTGTCTAACACTTTAGTAGAGAAAAAAGAAAAAGACATAAAAGTTACCAAAGTCTTCAGAATCGTTTTTAGTCGTCATATTAATAACAACAACATTAATAATAATAATACTAATAGTACTGAATCTGCTTATATGCAAGCGCTTTATTAAGGTAACAGTTTTTTGGTTTCTTGCTTATATCTCAAAAACAGTTACTCCTATGAATTTTTGTCTTTCTTTCAAAATTAATGCTGATAAAATATTCTACAAAATAGTTATTTGCATTTTTCTTGTAGGACCAACCATAAGCGAGTTATAGAGTTGGATATAAATAATATTTAACACTACTAAAGTGTTAGACACAATTAATTTAGTTTAATTTCAGTATTTCAAACATTTAATTTTTAAGCAAGTTTTTGTTAAATATTATTTATATCCAACTTTATAACTCGCTTATGGTTGGTCCTACAAGAAAAATGCAAATAATTATTTTGTAGGAAATTTTATCAGCTTTATTAAAAAAAAAAAAATAAAAACTGATAGGAGTAATTGTTTTCGAGATATAAGCAAAAAACCAAAGTGAAAACTGTTACCGTTTCAGAACAAAAATGTAATTCAGTTTTCAATGTTTGAGACGAAGACGAAAATGCAGCATTTAAAATCGACTCTGAAGACTTCAGTGACTTATATGTCACCCTCTTTTTCTTCTAATAAAGTATTGGACCTAATAAATTAAGTGTATTTTAAATCACAAGACATTTTCTGTTAAAGCACTTTTTTTTTAAATATTAATTATTTTCAAACTTATATCTCGCTTATGGTTAGTCCTACATGAAAAATGCAAATAACTATTTTGTAGGAAATTTTATCAGCTTGAATTTTAGTAAAAAAATAAAAATTGATAGGAGTAACTGTTTTCGAGATATAAGCAAGAAACCAAAACACTGTTACCTTAATTAAGCGTTTGCATATAAGCAAATATAGTACTATTAGTATTATTATTATTAATGTTATTGTTATTAATATGACGACTAAAAACGATTCTGAAGACTTTGGTGACTTTTATGTCTTTTTCTTTTTTCTCTACTAAAGTGTTAGACACAATTAATTTAGTATAATTTCAGTATTTCAAACATTTAATTTTTAAGCAAGTTTTTGTTAAATATTATTTATATCCAACTTTATAACTCGCTTATGGTTGGTCCTACAAGAAAAATGCAAATAATTATTTTGTAGGAAATTTTATCAGCTTTAATTTTGAAAGAAAGATAAAAATTGATAGGAGTAACTGTTTTCGAGATATAAGCAAAAAACCAATAAGAAAACTGTGACTGTTACTGAACAAAAATGTAATTCGGTTTTCAATGTTTGAGACGAAGACGAAACTGCAGCATTTAAAAACGACTCTGAAGACTTCAGTGACTTTTATGTCACTTCCTTTTTCTTCTAATAAAGTATTGGACCCAATAAATTAAGTGTATTTTAAATCACAAGACATTTTCTGTTAAAGCACTTTTTTTTTTAAATATTAATTATTTTCAATCATATATCTCGCTTATGGTTAGTCTTACATGAAAAATGCAAATAACTATTTTGTAGGAAATTTTATCAGCTTGAATTTTAGTAAAAAGATAAAAATTGATAGGAGTAACTGTTTTCGAGATATAAGCAAGAAACCAAAACACTGTTACCTTAATTAAGCGTTTGCATATAAGCAAATTTAGTACTATTAGTATTATTATTATTAATGTTATTGTTATTAATATGACAACTAAAGACAACTCTGAAACCTTTAGTGACTTTTATGTCTTTTCCTTTTTTCTCTACTAAAGTGTTAGACACAGTTAAATTAGTTTAATTTCAGTTTTTCAAACATTTTATTTTAAAGCAAATTTTTGTTAAATATTATTTATATCCAACTCTATAACTCGCTTATGGTTGGTCCTACAAGAAAAATGCAAATAACTATTCTGTAGAATATTTTATCAGCTTTAATTTTGAAAGAAAGACAAAAATTTATAGGAGTAACTGTTTTCGAGATATAAGCAAGAAACCAAAAAACTGTTACCTTAATAAAGCGCTTGCATATAAGCAGATTTAGTACTATTAGTATTATTATTATTAATGTTATTGTTATTAATATGACGACTAAAAACGATTCTGAAGACTTTGGTGACTTTTATGTCCTTTTCTTTTTTCTCTACTAAAGTGTTAGACACAATTAATTTAGTTTAATTTCAGTATTTCAAACATTTTATTTTTAAGCAAGTTTTTGTTAAATATTATTTATATCCAACTTTATAACTCGCTTATGGTTGGTCCTACAAGAAAAATGCAAATAACTATTTTGTAGGAAATGTTATCAGCTTTAATTTTGAAAGAAAGATAAAAATTGATAGGAGTAACTGTTTTCGAGATATAAGCAAAAAACCAAAGTAAAAACTGTTACCGTTTCAGAACAAAAATGTAATTCAGTTTTCAATGTTTGAGACGAAGACGAAAATGCAGCATTTAAAATCGACTCTGAAGACTTCAGTGGCTTATATGTCACCCCCTTTTTTTTCTAATAAACTATTGGACCTAATAAATTAAGTGTATTTTAAATCACAAGACATTTTCTGTTAAAGCACTTCTTTTTTAAATATTAATTATTTTCAATCTTATATCTCGCTTATGGTTAGTCCTACATAAAAAATGCAAATAACTATTTTGTAGGAAATTTTATCAGCTTGAATTTTAGTAAAAAGATAAAAATTGATAGGAGTAACTGTTTTCGAGATATGAGCAAGAAACCAAAACACTGTTACCTTAATTAAGCGTTTGCATATAAGCAAATTTAGTACTATTAGTATTATTATTATTAATGTTATTGTTATTAATATGACGATTAAAGACAACTTTGAAACCTTTAGTGACTTTTATGTCTTCTTCTTTTTCCTCTACTAAAGTGTTAGACACAATTAAATTAGTTTAATTTCAGTTTTTCAAACATTTTATTTTAAAGCAAATTTTTGTTAAATATTATTTATATCCAACTCTATAACTCGCTTATGGTTGGTCCTACAAGAAAAATGCAAACAACTATTTTGTATGAAATTTTATCAGCTTTAATTTTGAAAGAAAGATAAAAATTGATAGGAGTAACTGTTTTCGAGATATAAGCAAAAAACCAATAAGAAAACTGTGACTGTTACTGAACAAAAATGTAATTCGGTTTTCAATATTTGAGACGAAGACGAAAATGCATCATTTACAAACGACTCTAAAAACTTCAGTGACATTTCTGTCACCTCCTTTTTCTTCTAATAAAGTATTGGACCCAATAAATTAAGTGTATTTTAAATCACAAGACATTTTCTGTTAAAGCACATTTTTTTTTAAATATCAATTATTTTCAAACTTATATCTCGCTTATGGTTAGTCCTACATAAAAAATGCAAATAACTATTTTGTAGGAAATTTTATCAGCTTTAATTTTGGTGAAAAGATAAAAATTGATAGGAGTAACTGTTTTCGAGATATAAGCAAAAAACCAATAAGAAAACTGTAACTGTTACTGAACAAAAATGTAATTCAGTTTTCAATGT
>NC_087399.1:16803516-16826016 GCF_031307605.1 Tribolium castaneum
GTATCACTTTAAAGATTTGCGTTATAGTCTTGACGAGAACTGTTAATTTCAAACGATTCTATGCTTTGAAACCAGTATACTTTCAGTGAACAGAGGCAAAACGTCTAATTTCGCTTTTAAAAAACGATTTATGTCACAGAAAATCAAATTACGTTTCAGTCTAGACACAAATTGCTTATTTTAGACGATTCTTTCTTTTGAACACGAAAACTTACATTAAAAAGATTAAAAACGTCTTATTCTGGCTCAAAACTGCAAATTATGTATTACTTTGGATAAAAGTAGTTTATCCCGATTACTCCTTTGCTTAGAATAGAGCAAACTTGTATAAAACTTAATGAAAACTTTAAATTTCGTCTCAAAGAAATAATTTACGTTATAGTTTTGACCAGAACTGTTAATTTCAAACGATTTTATGCCCCCAAACGAGAAAACTTTCACTAAACAGATGCCAAACGCCTTAGTTCGTTTTATAAAAACGACATGTTACAGTTTGAACAATAAAATTATTTTCGTTGTGTCAAAATAATTTATTTCGAATGATTCAATGGAGCGAAACGTGTAAACTTTTATAGAACAGATGCAAAATACCATATTACCACTTAAATCGTTATTTTAAAGCAAAGTATTAGCTTTTGCACTTGTTCAATTAAAGTTTGCTTACTTCGAAGTATGTAGTCGTCCGAAATAATTTTTTTTTGTTAAAACTGTAACGTAATTTGTTCTTTTGAGCTTGAATATAGAGTTTTCATTACGTTTTATAGTAGTTTACTCTACTCTAAGCATAGAATCAAACAGAGTAATCCGCTTTTGTTAAAACTGATACATAATTTGCTCTTATTTTCGAGAATAAGACATTTTCAATACGTTTGATAAAATTTTTCTTGTTTATAGCAAGGAATAGTTTAAAATAAGCTGTATTTGCCTAAACTGATACGTAATTCGATATTTGTGCATGGATACGATGTTTTCAATTTCTTTGACGTGTGAAATTTCTTGTTGCAAAAGGTAATAATTTGCTTTAAAACAATGCTTTATATGGTAATATGTGGTTTTGCATCTGCCCCATAAAAGTTCATTAGTTTCGAATCATAAAATCGTTGGAAATAAACAGTGCTGGTCAAAACTATAACGTAAATTATTTCTTTGAGACGAAATTTAAAGTTTTCATTAAGTTTTATACAAGTTTACTCTATTCTAAGTAAAGGAGTAATCAGGATAAATTGCTTTTATCTAGAGTAATATATAATTTGCAGTTTTCAGCCAGAATAAGACGTTTTTAATCTTTTTAATGTAAGTTTTTGTATTCAAAACAAAGGATCGTCTAAAGTAAGCAGTTTTTGTCCAGACTGAAACGTAATTCCAAATTCTGTGCCTGAATAAGGGGTTTTCAGTTACTTTGATGTAAGGTTTCATGTTTGTAACAATGAATTAACGAAAATAATTGGTTTTTATCCAAACTGTATCATGAATCGTTTTTAAAAGGCGAAATAAGGTGTTTTTCCTCTGTACAGTGAAAGTTTACTCGTTTCAAAGCATAGAACCGTTTGAAATTAACAGCTCTCGTTAAAACTATAACGCAAATCTTTTGTTTTGTACTAAAATAAGACGTTTTTAGTCAGTTTGATATAAGTTTTCTTGTTCAAAGCAAAATATTGTCGAAAATCAACCGTTTTTGTCTAAACTGATACAAAATTCGGTGGTTTGTGTCCGAATACAAAGTTTTCAGATTCTTTAATGTTAGGTTTGCTGCTTCTAACAAAGAATCAACGAAAATATTTTGTTTTAATACAAACTGCAATATAAAATGTCTTTATAGGACAAAACATGATGTTTGGCGTCTGTTTAATAAAAATTTACTCGTTTGGAAGCATAGAATCATTCCAAATAAGCTATTCTCGTCGAAACTATAATGTAATTAGTATTTTGTGCTAGAATACAGCGTTTTTGTTTGATTTATTAACAATTTTGTCTATTTTAAGCAATGAAACGAATAGGATTAGCTGCCTTTATCCAAAGTGATACATAAATTGCTCTTTTATGCCAGATTAATACGTTTTTAGTCTGTTCGATGTATATTTTCATGTTCAAAGCAAAAGATCGTCTAAAATAAGCCGTTTTTGTTTGAACTGATGAACAATTCAGACTGAGAGTCAACAAAAATAATTTGTTTTAATCCAAACTGATACTTTTTGACCCTATAAGAGTCCTATAAGAGTCCGAGATACGCCGTTCTCGTCAAGTCTATAACGTAATTCATTTTTTTGTGTCAGAATACGACGTTTTCTGTCTGTTTAATATAATTTTTTAATAATAATAATAATAATAACAATAATAATAATAATAATAAATAATAATAATAATAATAATAATAATAATAATAATAATAATAATAATAATAATAATAATAATAATAATAATAATAATAATAATAGTAATAATAATAATAATAATAATAATAATAATAATAGTAATAATAATAATAATAATAATAATAATAACAATAATAATAATAATAATAATAGTAATAATAATAATAATAATAATAATAATAGTAATAAAAGTAAGCTTAGTTTTCTAAGCAAAAATGAAGCTTATTTTGTGTGTTATATGAGCGTTTTCTCATTTCTATGCAAGAAATCATCTGTGATCTGTATTTTTAGGCAAGAAATTGTCTAAAATTAATAACTCATTTTAAAACTGGTATAAAAACATTTACTATACAAAAGTTAATAATAATAATAATAATAATAATAATAATAATAGTAATAATAATAATAATAATAATAATAATAAAAATAATAATAATAGCAATAAAAGTAAGCTTAGTTTTCTAAGCAAAAATGAAGCTTATTTTGTGTGTTATATGAGCGTTTTCTCATTTCTATGCAAGAGATCATCTGTGATCTGTGTTTTTAGGCAAGAAATTGAATAAAATTAATAACTCATTTTAAAACTGGTATAAAAACATTTACTATACAAAAGTTAATAATAATAATAATAATAATAATAATAATAATAGTAATAATAACAATAATAATAGTAATAATAATAATAATAATAATAATAATAATAATAAAAATAATAATAATAGTAATAAAAGAAATAATAATAATAATAATAATAATAATAATAATAATAATAATAATAATAATAATAATGATAATAATACTTATAATAATAAATTTCTTTGTAAATTAAAGCTTAGTTTTTCTAAGCAAAAATGATGCTTATTTTGTGTTATCTGAGCGTTTTCTCATTTCTATGCAAGAGATCATCTGTGATCTGTTTTTTTAGGCAAGAAATTGTCTAAAATTAATAACTCATTTTAAAACAGGTATAAAAACATTTACTATACAAAAGTTATAATCGGTTTTTAATAATAATAATATTAATAATAATAATAATAATAATAATAATAATAATAATAATAAAAATAATAGTAATAATAATAATAATAATAAAAATAATAATAATAGTAGTAATAAAAATAAGCTTAGTTTTCTAAGCAAAAATGAACCTTATTTTGTGTTATATGAGCTTTTCTCATTTCTATGCAAAAGATCATGTGTGATCTGTGTTTTTAGGCAATCTAAGCCATTTGATAGTTTTTAGGCAAGAAATTGGCTAAAATTAATAACTCATTTTAAAACTGGTATAAAAACATTTACTATACAAAAGTTAATAATTATAATAATAATAATAATAATACTAATAATAATAATAATAATAACAATAATAATAATAACAATAATAATAATAATAATAATAATAGTAATAGTAACAAAAGTAATAATAATAATAATACTTTTAATAAGGAAAAATGGAGCTTATTTTGTGTGTTACATGAGCGTTTTCTCATTTCTATGCATAAGCCATTTAATAGTTTTTAATATTTAACAAAAATTTGCATTAAAATAAAATGTTTGAAAAACTGAAATTAAACTAAATTAAGTGTGTCTAACAATTTAGTAGAGAAGAAAGGAGAAGACATAAAAGTCACTAAAGTCTTAGAGTTGTCTTTAGTCGTCATATTAATAACAATAACATTTATAATAACAATACTAGTAGTACTAAATTTGCTTATATGCAAGCGCTTAATTAAGGTAACAGTTTTTTTGTTTTTTGCTTATATCTCGAAAACAGTTACTCCTATCAATTTTTACTTTTTCACCAAAATTAAGTTGATAAAATTTCCTACAAAATAGTTATTTGCATTTTTCATGTAGAACTAACCATAAGCGAGATATAAGTTTGAAAATAATTAATAATTAAAAAAAAGTGTTTTAACAGAAAATGTCTTGTGATTTATAAAATACACTTAATTTATTGGGTCCAATACTGTATTAGAAGAAAAAGGAGGTGACATAAAAGTCACTGAAGTCTTCAGAGTCGTTTTTAAATGCTGCATTTTTGTCTTCGTCTCAAACATTGAAAACTGAATTACATTTTGGTTCAGTAACAGTTACAGTTTTCTTATTGGTTTTTTGCTTATATCTCGAAAACAGTTACTCCTATCAAATTTTATCCTTCTTTCAAAATTAAAGCTGATAAAATTTCCAACAAAATAGTTATTTACATTTTTCTTGTAGGACCAAGCATAAACGAGTTATAGAGTTGGATATAAATAATATTTAACAAAAATTTGCTTTAAAATAAAATGCTTGAAAAACTTGAATTAAACTAAATTAATTGTGTCTAACACTTTAGTAGAGGAAAAAGGAGAAGACATAAAAGTCACTAAATGTTTCAGAGTCGTCTTTAGTCGTCATATTAATAACAATAACATTAATAATAATAATACTAATAGTACTAAATTTGCTTATATGCAAACGCTTAATTAAGGTAACAGTTTTTTGGTTTTTTGCTTATATCTCGAAAACAGTTACTCCAATCAATTTTTACTTTTTTACTAAAATTAAAGGTGATAAAATTTCCTACAAAATAGTTATTTGCATTTTTCATGTAGAACTAACCATAAGCGAGATATAAGTTTGAAAATAATTAATAATTAAAAAAAAGTGTTTTAACAGAAAATGTCTTGTGATTTAAAATACACTTAATTTATTGGGTTCAATACTTTATTAGAAAAAAAAGTAGGTGACATAAAAGTCACTGAAGTCTTCAGAGTCGTTTTTAAATGCTGCATTTTTGTCTTCGTCTCAAACATTGAAAACTGAATTACATTTTTGTTCAGTAACAGTTACAGTTTTCTTATTGGTTTTTTGTTTATATCTCGAAAACAGTTACTCCTATCAAATTTTATCTTTCTTTCAAAATTAAAGCTGATAAAATTTCCAACAAAATAGTTATTTACATTTTTCTTGTAGGACCAAGCATAAACGAGTTATAGAGTTGGATATAAATAATATTTAACAAAAATTTGCATTAAAATAAAATGCTTGAAAAACCCGAATTAAACTAAATTAATTGTGTCTAACACTTTAGTTTCAGAGTCGTCTTTAGTCGTCATTTTAATAACAATAACATTAATAATAATAATAATAATAATAATAATAATAATAATAATAATAAGCCTTTATTTACTACAGGAGACCCATTTACAGTAAATGTATACAAAAACTTAAAACTACACTAATACTATACTAATGATAAAGATGAAACAATCTTCCGCCACGAATCATAGTTGATATCACCGTCTTTACATACATTATTAAATAGGGTAGTCATTAATACGATAGGAGACTTATCAGCTACATTGGTCCTTCTCGCTATAGGATAAAATGTCACGGCTTGTCTGGAGTTTAAACGTCTGGAGTAACTGTTTTCGAGATATAAGCAAAAAATCAATAAGAAAACTGTGACTGTTACTGAACAAAAATGTAATTCGGTTTTCAATGTTTGAGACGAAGACGAAACTGCAGCATTTAAAAACGACTCTGAAGACTTCAGTGACTTTTATGTCACTTCCTTTTTCTTCTAATAAAGTATTGGACCCAATAAATTAAGTGTATTTTAAATCACAAGACATTTTCTGTTAAAGCACTTTTTTTTTAAATATTAATTATTTTCAATCATATATCTCGCTTATGGTTAGTCCTACATAAAAAATGCAAATAATTATTTTGTAGGAAATTTTATCAGCTTGAATTTTAGTAAAAAGATAAAAGTTGATAGGAGTAACTGTTTTCGAGATATGAGCAAGAAACCAAAACACTGTTACCTTAATTAAGCGTTTGCATATAAGCAAATTTAGTACTATTAGTATTATTATTATTAATGTTATTGTTATTAATATGACGATTAAAGACAGCTTTGAAACCTTTAGTGACTTTTATGTTTTCTTCTTTTTCCTCTACTAAAGTGTTAGACACAATTAAATTAGTTTAATTTCAGTTTTTCAAACATTTTATTTTAAAGCAAATTTTTGTTAAATATTATTTATATCCAACTCTATAACTCGCTTATGGTTGGTCCTACAAGAAAAATGCAAATAACTATTTTGTAAGAAATTTTATCAGCTTTAATTTTGACAGAAAGATAAAAATTGATAGGAGTAACTGTTTTCGAGATATAAGCAAAAAACCAATAAGAAAACTGTGACTGTTATGAACAAAAATGTAATTCAGTTTTCAATGTTTGAGACGAAGACGAAACTGCAGCATTTAAAAACGACTCTGAAGACTTCAGTGACTTTTATGTCACTTCCTTTTTCTTCTAATAAAGTATTGGACTCAATAAATTAAGTGTATTTTAAATCACAAGACATTTTCTGTTAAAGCACTTTTTTTTTAAATATTAATTATTTTCAATCATATATCTCGCTTATGGTTAGTCCTACATGAAAAATGCAAATAACTATTTTATAGGAAATTTTATCAGCTTGAATTTTAGTAAAAAGATAAAAATTGATAGGAGTAACTGTTTTCGAGATATAAGCAAGAAACCAAAACACTGTTACCTTAATTAAGCGTTTGCATATAAGCAAATTTAGTACTATTAGTATTATTATTATTAATGTTATTGTTATTAATATGACAACTAAAGACAACTCTGAAACCTTTAGTGACTTTTATGTCTTTTCCTTTTTCCTCTACTAAAGTGTTAGACACAATTAAATTAGTTTAATTTCAGTTTTTCAAACATTTTATTTTAAAGCAAATTTTTGTTAAAAAGTATTTATATCCAACTCTATAACTCGCTTATGGTTGGTCCTACAAGAAAAATGCAAATAACTATTTTGTAGGAAATTTTATCAGCTTTAATTTTGAAAAAAAGACAAAAATTCATAGGAGTAACTGTTTTCGAGATATAAGCAAGAAACCAAAAAACTGTTACCTTAATAAAGCGCTTGCATATAAGCAGATTTAGTACTATTAGTATTATTATTATTAATGTTATTGTTATTAATATGACGACTAAAAACGATTCTGAAAACTTTGGTGATTTTTATGTCTTTTTCTTTTTTCTCTACTAAACTGTTAGACACAATTAATTTAGTTTAATTTCAGTATTTCAAACATTTTATTTTTAAGCAAGTTTTTGTTAAATATTATTTATTTCCAACTTTATAACTCGCTTATGGTTGGTCCCACAAGAAAAATGCAAATAACTATTTTGTAGGAAATGTTATCAGCTTTAATTTTGAAAGAAAGATAAAAATTGATAGGAGTAACTGTTTTCGAGATATGAGCAAGAAACCAAAACACTGTTACCTTAATTAAGCGTTTGCATATAAGCAAATTTAGTACTATTAGTATTATTATTATTAATGTTATTGTTATTAATATGACGATTAAAGACAACTTTGAAACCTTTAGTGACTTTTATGTCTTCTTCTTTTTCCTCTACTAAAGTGTTAGACACAATTAAATTAGTTTAATTTCAGTTTTTCAAACATTTTATTTTAAAGCAAATTTTTGTTAAATATTATTTATATCCAACTCTATAACTCGCTTATGGTTGGTCCTACAAGAAAAATGCAAATATTTATTTTGTAGGAAATTTTATCAGCTTTAATTTTGACAGAAAGATAAAAATTGATAGGAGTAACTGTTTTCGAGATATAAGCAAAAAACCAATAAGAAAACTGTGACTGTTACTGAACAAAAATGTAATTCAGTTTTCAATGTTTGAGACGAAGACGAAACTGCAGCATTTAAAAACGACTCTGAAGACTTCAGTGACTTTTATGTCACATTCTTTTTCTTCTAATAAAGTATTGGACCCAATAAATTAAGTGTATTTTAAATCACAAGACATTTTCTGTTAAAGCACTTTTTTTTTAAATATTAATTATTTTCAATCTTATATCTCGCTTATGGTTAGTCCTACATAAAAAATGCAAATAACTATTTTGTAGGAAATTTTATCAGCTTAAATTTTAGTAAAAAAATAAAAATTGATAGGAGTAACTGTTTTCGAGATATGAGCAAGAAACCAAAACACTGTTACCTTAATTAAGCGTTTGCATATAAGCAAATTTAGTACTATTAGTATTATTATTATTAATGTTATTGTTATTAATATGACGATTAAAGACAACTTTGAAACCTTTAGTGACTTTTATGTCTTCTTCTTTTTCCTCTACTAAAGTGTTAGACACAATTAAATTAGTTTAATTTCAGTTTTTCAAACATTTTATTTTAAAGCAAATTTTTGTTAAATATTATTTATATCCAACTCTATAACTCGCTTATGGTTGGTCGTACAAGAAAAATGCAAATAACTATTTTGTAGGAAATTTTATCAGCTTTAATTTTGAAAGAAAGACAAAAATTCATAGGAGTAACTGTTTTCGAGATATAAGCAAGAAACCAAAAAACTGTTACCTTAATAAAGCGCTTGCATATAAGCAGATTTAGTACTATTAGTATTATTATTATTAATGTTATTGTTATTAATATGACGACTAAAAACGATTCTGAAGACTTTGGTGACTTTTATGTCTTTTTCTTTTTTCTCTACTAAAGTGTTAGACACAATTAATATAGTTTAATTTCAGTTTTTCAAACATCTTATTTTTAAGCAAGTTTTTGTTAAATATTATTTATATCCAATTTTATAACTCGCTTATGGTTGGTCCTACAAGAAAAATGCAAATAACTATTTTGTAGGAAATGTTATCAGCTTTAATTTTGAAAAAAAGATAAAAATTGATAGGAGTAACTGTTTTCGAGATATAAGCAAAAAACCAAAGTAAAAACTGTTACCGTTTCAGAACAAAAATGTAATTCAGTTTTCAATGTTTGAGACGAAGACGAAAATGCAGCATTTAAAATCGACTCTGAAGACTTCAGTGACTTATATGTCACCCCCTTTTTTTTTAATAAAGTATTGGACCTAATAAATTAAGTGTATTTTAAATCACAAGACATTTTCTGTTAAAGCACTTCTTTTTTAAATATTAATTATTTTCAATCTTATATCTCGCTTATGGTTAGTCCTACATAAAAAATGCAAATAACTATTTTGTAGGAAATTTTATCAGCTTAGATTTTAGTAAAAAAATAAAAATTGATAGGAGTAACTGTTTTCGAGATATGAGCAAGAAACCAAAACACTGTTACCTTAATTATGGTTGGTCCTACAAGAAAAATGCAAACAACTATTTTGTAGGAAGCTTTATCAGCTTTAATTTTAAAAGAAAGATAAAAATTGATAGGAGTAACTGTTTTCGAGATATAAGCAAAAAACCAATAAGAAAACTGTAACAGTTACTGAACAAAAATGTAATTCAGTTTTCAATGTTTGAGACGAAGACGAAAATGCAGCATTTACAAACGACTCTAAAGACTTCAGTGACCTTTCTGTCACCTCTTTTTTCTTCTAATAAAGTATTGGACCCAATAAATTAAGTGTATTTTAAATCACAAGACATTTTCTGTTGAAGCACTTTTTTTTAAATTTTAATTATTTTCAAACTTATATCTCGCTTATGGTTAGTCCTACATTAAAAATGCAATTAACTATTTTGTAGGAAATTTTATCAGCTTTAATTTTAGTAAAAAGATAAAAATTGATAGGAGTAACTGTTTTCGAGATATGAGCAAGAAACCAAAACACTGTTACCTTAATTAAGCGTTTGCATATAAGCAAATTTAGTACTATTAGTATTATTATTATTAATGTTATTGTTATTAATATGACGATTAAAGACAACTTTGAAACCTTTAGTGACTTTTATGTCTTCTTCTTTTTCCTCTACTAAAGTGTTAGACACAATTAAATTAGTTTAATTTCAGTTTTTCAAACATTTTATTTTAAAGCAAATTTTTGTTAAATATTATTTATATCCAACTCTATAACTCGCTTATGGTTGGTCCTACAAGAAAAATGCAAATAACTATTTTGTAGGAAATTTTATCAGCTTTAATTTTGAAAAAAAGGTAAAAATTGATAGGAGTAACTGTTTTCGAGATATAAGCAAGAAACCAAAAAACTGTTACCTTAATAAAGCGCTTGCATATAAGCAGATTTAGTACTATTAGTATTATTATTATTAACGTTATTGTTATTAATATGACGACTAAAAACGATTCTGAAGACTTTGGTGACATTTATGTTTTTTTCTTTTTTCTCTACTAAAGTGTTAGACTCAATTAATTTAGTTTAATTTCGGTTTTTCAAACATTTTATTTAAAGCAAATTTTTGTTAAATATTATTTATATCCAACTCTATAACTCGCTTATGGTTGGTCCTACAAGAAAAATGCAAACAACTATTTTGTAGGAAGCTTTATCAGCTTTAATTTTAAAAGAAAGATAAAAATTGATAGGAGTAACTGTTTTCGAGATATAAGCAAAAAACCAATAAGAAAACTGTAACAGTTACTGAACAAAAATGTAATTCAGTTTTCAATGTTTGAGACGAAGACGAAAATGCAGCATTTACAAACGACTCTAAAGACTTCAGTGACCTTTCTGTCACCTCTTTTTTCTTCTAATAAAGTATTGGACTCAATAAATTAAGTGTATTTTAAATCACAAGACATTTTCTGTTGAAGCACTTTTTTTTAAATTTTAATTATTTTCAAACTTATATCTCGCTTATGGTTAGTCCTACATTAAAAATGCAATTAACTATTTTGTAGGAAATTTTATCAGCTTTAATTTTAGTAAAAAGATAAAAATTGATAGGAGTAACTGTTTTCGAGATATAAGCAAGAAACCAAAACACTGTTACCTTAATTAAGCGTTTGCATATAAGCAAATTTAGTACTATTAGTATTATTATTATTAATGTTATTGTTATTAATATTACGATTGAAGACAACTTTGAAACCTTTAGTGACTTTTATGTCTTCTTCTTTTTCCTCTACTAAAGTGTTAGACACAATTAAATTAGTTTAATTTCAGTTTTTCAAACATTTTATTTTAAAGCAAATTTTTGTTAAATATTATTTATATCCAACTCTATAACTCGCTTATGGTTGGTCCTACAAGAAAAATGCAAATAACTATTTTGTAGGAAATTTTATCAGCTTTAATTTTGAAAAAAAGGTAAAAATTGATAGGAGTAACTGTTTTCGAGATATAAGCAAGAAACCAAAAAACTGTTACCTTAATAAAGCGCTTGCATATAAGCAGATTTAGTACTATTAGTATTATTATTATTAACGTTATTGTTATTAATATGACGACTAAAAACGATTCTGAAGACTTTGGTGACTTTTATGTTTTTTTCTTTTTTCTCTACTAAAGTGTTAGACTCAATTAATTTAGTTTAATTTCGGTTTTTCAAACATTTTATTTAAAGCAAATTTTTGTTAAATATTATTTATATCCAACTCTATAACTCGCTTATGGTTGGTCCTACAAGAAAAATGCAAACAACTATTTTGTAGGAAGCTTTATCAGCTTTAATTTTAAAAGAAAGATAAAAATTGATAGGAGTAA
Source organism: Tribolium castaneum (assembly GCF_031307605.1). Lineage (NCBI taxonomy): Eukaryota > Metazoa > Arthropoda > Insecta > Coleoptera > Tenebrionidae > Tribolium > Tribolium castaneum. The sequence continues at coordinate 16,815,376 of NC_087399.1, forward strand.
CTGTTTTCGAGATATAAGCAAAAAACCAATAAGAAAACTGTAACAGTTACTGAACAAAAATGTAATTCAGTTTTCAATGTTTGAGACGAAGACGAAAATGCAGCATTTACAAACGACTCTAAAGACTTCAGTGACCTTTCTGTCACCTCTTTTTTCTTCTAATAAAGTATTGGACTCAATAAATTAAGTGTATTTTAAATCACAAGACATTTTCTGTTGAAGCACTTTTTTTTAAATTTTAATTATTTTCAAACTTATATCTCGCTTATGGTTAGTCCTACATTAAAAATGCAATTAACTATTTTGTAGGAAATTTTATCAGCTTTAATTTTAGTAAAAAGATAAAAATTGATAGGAGTAACTGTTTTCGAGATATAAGCAAGAAACCAAAACACTGTTACCTTAATTAAGCGTTTGCATATAAGCAAATTTAGTACTATTAGTATTATTATTATTAATGTTATTGTTATTAATATTACGATTGAAGACAACTTTGAAACCTTTAGTGACTTTTATGTCTTCTTCTTTTTCCTCTACTAAAGTGTTAGACACAATTAAATTAGTTTAATTTCAGTTTTTCAAACATTTTATTTTAAAGCAAATTTTTGTTAAATATTATTTATATCCAACTCTATAACTCGCTTATGGTTGGTCCTACAAGAAAAATGCAAATAACTATTTTGTAGGAAATTTTATCAGCTTTAATTTTGAAAGAATGATAAAAATTGATAAGAGTAACTGTTTTCGAGATATAAGCAAAAAACCAATAAGAAAACTGTGACTGTTACTGAACAAAAATGTAATTCGGTTTTCAATGTTTGAGACGAAGACGAAACTGCAGCATTTAAAAACGACTCTGAAGACTTCAGTGACTTTTATGTCACTTCCTTTTTCTTCTAATAAAGTATTGGACCCAATAAATTAAGTGTATTTTAAATCACAAGACATTTTCTGTTAAAGCACTTTTTTTTTAAATATTAATTATTTTCAATCATATATCTCGCTTATGGTTAGTCCTACATGAAAAATGCAAATAACTATTTTGTAGGAAATTTTATCAGCTTTAATTTTAGTAAAAAGATAAAAATTGATAGGAGTAACTGTTTTCGAGATATAAGCAAGAAACCAAAACACTGTTACCTTAATTAAGCGTTTGCATATAAGCAAATTTAGTACTATTAGTATTATTATTATTAATGTTATTGTTATTAATATGACAACTAAAGACAACTCTGAAACCTTTAGTGACTTTTATGTCTTTTCCTTTTTTCTCTACTATAATGTTAGACACAGTTAAATTAGTTTAATTTCAGTTTTTCAAACATTTTATTTTAAAGCAAATTTTTGTTAAATATTATTTATATCCAACTCCATAACTCGCTTATGGTTGGTTCTACAAGAAAAATGCAAATAACTATTTTGTAGAATATTTTATCAGCTTTAATTTTGAAAGAAAGACAAAAATTCATAGGAGAAACTGTTTTCGAGATATAAGCAAGAAACCAAAACACTGTTACCTTAATTAAGCGTTTGCATATAAGCAAATTTAGTACTATTAGTATTATTATTATTAATGTTATTGTTATTAATATTACGATTGAAGACAACTTTGAAACCTTTAGTGACTTTTATGTCTTCTTCTTTTTCCTCTACTAAAGTGTTAGACACAATTAAATTAGTTTAATTTCAGTTTTTCAAACATTTTATTTTAAAGCAAATTTTTGTTAAATATTATTTATATCCAACTCTATAACTCGCTTATGGTTGGTCCTACAAGAAAAATGCAAATAACTATTTTGTAGGAAATTTTATCAGCTTTAATTTTGAAAAAAAGGTAAAAATTGATAGGAGTAACTGTTTTCGAGATATAAGCAAGAAACCAAAAAACTGTTACCTTAATAAAGCGCTTGCATATAAGCAGATTTAGTACTATTAGTATTATTATTATTAACGTTATTGTTATTAATATGACGACTAAAAACGATTCTGAAGACTTTGGTGACTTTTATGTTTTTTTCTTTTTTCTCTACTAAAGTGTTAGACTCAATTAATTTAGTTTAATTTCGGTTTTTCAAACATTTTATTTAAAGCAAATTTTTGTTAAATATTATTTATATCCAACTCTATAACTCGCTTATGGTTGGTCCTACAAGAAAAATGCAAACAACTATTTTGTAGGAAGCTTTATCAGCTTTAATTTTAAAAGAAAGATAAAAATTGATAGGAGTAACTGTTTTCGAGATATAAGCAAAAAACCAATAAGAAAACTGTAACAGTTACTGAACAAAAATGTAATTCAGTTTTCAATGTTTGAGACGAAGACGAAAATGCAGCATTTACAAACGACTCTAAAGACTTCAGTGACCTTTCTGTCACCTCTTTTTTCTTCTAATAAAGTATTGGACTCAATAAATTAAGTGTATTTTAAATCACAAGACATTTTCTGTTGAAGCACTTTTTTTTAAATTTTAATTATTTTCAAACTTATATCTCGCTTATGGTTAGTCCTACATTAAAAATGCAATTAACTATTTTGTAGGAAATTTTATCAGCTTTAATTTTAGTAAAAAGATAAAAATTGATAGGAGTAACTGTTTTCGAGATATAAGCAAGAAACCAAAACACTGTTACCTTAATTAAGCGTTTGCATATAAGCAAATTTAGTACTATTAGTATTATTATTATTAATGTTATTGTTATTAATATTACGATTGAAGACAACTTTGAAACCTTTAGTGACTTTTATGTCTTCTTCTTTTTCCTCTACTAAAGTGTTAGACACAATTAAATTAGTTTAATTTCAGTTTTTCAAACATTTTATTTTAAAGCAAATTTTTGTTAAATATTATTTATATCCAACTCTATAACTCGCTTATGGTTGGTCCTACAAGAAAAATGCAAATAACTATTTTGTAGGAAATTTTATCAGCTTTAATTTTGAAAGAATGATAAAAATTGATAAGAGTAACTGTTTTCGAGATATAAGCAAAAAACCAATAAGAAAACTGTGACTGTTACTGAACAAAAATGTAATTCGGTTTTCAATGTTTGAGACGAAGACGAAACTGCAGCATTTAAAAACGACTCTGATGACTTCAGTGACTTTTATGTCACTTCCTTTTTCTTCTAATAAAGTATTGGACCCAATAAATTAAGTGTATTTTAAATCACAAGACATTTTCTGTTAAAGCACTTTTTTTTTAAATATTAATTATTTTCAATCATATATCTCGCTTATGGTTAGTCCTACATGAAAAATGCAAATAACTATTTTGTAGGAAATTTTATCAGCTTTAATTTTAGTAAAAAGATAAAAATTGATAGGAGTAACTGTTTTCGAGATATAAGCAAGAAACCAAAACACTGTTACCTTAATTAAGCGTTTGCATATAAGCAAATTTAGTACTATTAGTATTATTATTATTAATGTTATTGTTATTAATATGACAACTAAAGACAACTCTGAAACCTTTAGTGACTTTTATGTCTTTTCCTTTTTTCTCTACTATAATGTTAGACACAGTTAAATTAGTTTAATTTCAGTTTTTCAAACATTTTATTTTAAAGCAAATTTTTGTTAAATATTATTTATATCCAACTCCATAACTCGCTTATGGTTGGTTCTACAAGAAAAATGCAAATAACTATTTTGTAGAATATTTTATCAGCTTTAATTTTGAAAGAAAGACAAAAATTCATAGGAGTAACTGTTTTCGAGATATAAGCAAGAAACCAAAAAACTGTTACCTTAATAAAGCGCTTGCATATAAGCAGATTTAGTACTATTAGTATTATTATTATTAATGTTATTGTTATTAATATGACGACTAAAAACGATTCTGAAGACTTTGGTGACTTTTATGTCTTTTTCTTTTTTCTCTACTAAAGTGTTAGACACAATTAATTTAGTTTAATTTCAGTATTTCAAACATTTTATTTTTAAGCAAGTTTTTGTTAAATATTATTTATATCCAACTTTATAACTCGCTTATGGTTGGTCCTACAAGAAAAATGCAAATAACTATTTTGTAGGAAATGTTATCAGCTTTAATTTTGAAAAAAAGATAAAAATTGATAGGAGTAACTGTTTTCGAGATATAAGCAAAAAACCAAAGTAAAAACTGTTACCGTTTCAGAACAAAAATGTAATTCAGTTTTCAATGTTTGAGACGAAGACGAAAATGCAGCATTTAAAATCGACTCTGAAGACTTCAGTGACTTATATGTCTCCCCCCTTTTTTTTTAATAAAGTATTGAACCTAATAAATTAAGTGTATTTTAAATCACAAGACATTTTCTGTTAAAGCACTTCTTTTTTAAATATTAATTATTTTCAATCTTATATCTCGCTTATGGTTAGTCCTACATAAAAAATGCAAATAACTATTTTGTAGGAAATTTTATCAGCTTGAATTTCGGTAAAAAGATAAATATTGATAGGAGTAACTGTTTTCGAGATATGAGCAAGAAACCAAAACACTGTTACCTTAATTAAGCGTTTGCATATAAGCAAATTTAGTACTATTAGTATTATTATTATTAATGTTATTGTTATTAATATGACGATTAAAGACAACTTTGAAACCTTTAGTGACTTTTATGTCTTCTTCTTTTTCCTCTACTAAAGTGTTAGACACAATTAAATTAGTTTAATTTCAGTTTTTCAAACATTTTATTTTAAAGCAAATTTTTGTTAAATATTATTTATATCCAACTCTATAACTCGCTTATGGTTGGTCCTACAAGAAAAATGCAAATAACTATTTTGTAGGAAATTTTATCAGCTTTAATTTTGGCAGAAAGATAAAAATTGATAGGAGTAACTGTTTTAGAGATATAAGCAAAAAACCAATAAGAAAACTGTGACTGTTACTGAACAAAAATGTAATTCAGTTTTCAATGTTTGAGACGAAGACGAAACTGCAGCATTTAAAAACGACTCTGAAGACTTCAGTGACTTTTATGTCACTTCCTTTTTCTTTTAATAAAGTATTGGACCCAATAAATTAAGTGTATTTTAAATCACAAGACATTTTCTGTTAAAGCACTTTTTTTTTAAATATTAATTATTTTCAATCATATATCTCGCTTATGGTTAGTCCTACATGAAAAATGCAAATAACTATTTTGTAGGAAACTTTATCAGCTTGAATTTTAGTAAAAAGATAAAAATTGATAGGAGTAACTGTTTTCGAGACATGAGCAAGAAACCAAAACACTGTTACCTTAATTAAGCGTTTGCATATAAGCAAATTTAGTACTATTAGTATTATTATTATTAATGTTATTGTTATTAATATGACAACAAAAGACAACTCTGAAACCTTTAGTGACTTTTATGTCTTTTTCTTTTTCCTCTACTAAAGTGTTAGACTCAATTAATTTAGTTTAATTTCGGTTTTTCAAACATTTTATTTTAAAGCAAATTTTTGTTAAATATTATTTATATCCAACTCTATAACTCGCTTATGGTTGGTCCTACAAAAAAATGCAAATAACTATTTTGTAGGAAATTTTATTAGCTTTAATTTTGAAAAAAAGATAAAAATTGATAGGAGTAACTGTTTTCGAGATATAAGCAAGAAACCAAAAAAATGTTACGTTAATTAAGCGTTTGCATATAAGCAAATTTAGTACTATTAGTATTATTATTATTAATGTTATTGTTATTAATATGACGACTAAAGACGACTCTGAAACATTTAGTGACTTTTATGTCTTCTCCTTTTTCCTCTACTAAAGTGTTAGACACAATTAATTTAGTTTAATTCCGGTTTTTCAAGCATTTTATTTTAAAGCAAATTTTTGTTAAATATTATTTATAACCAACTCTATAACTCGTTTATGCTTGGTCCTACAAGAAAAATGTAAATAACTATTTTGTTGGAAATTTTATCAGCTTTAATTTTGAAAGAAAGATAAAATTTGATAGGAGTAACTGTTTCGAGATATAAGCAAAAAACCAATAAGAAAACTGTAACTGTTACTGAACAAAAATGTAATTCAGTTTTCAATGTTTGAGACGAAGTCAAAAATGCAGCATTTAAAAACGACTCTGAAGACTTCAGTGACTTTTATGTCACCTCCTTTTTCTTCTAATAAAGTATTGGACCCAACAAATTAAGTGTATTTTAAATCACAAGACATTTTCTGTTAAAACACTTTTTTTTAATTAATAATTATTTTCAAACTTATATCTCGCTTATGGTTAGTTCTACATGAAAAATGCAAATAACTATTTTGTAGGAAATTTTATCACCTTTAATTTTGGTGAAAAAGTAAAAATTGATAGGAGTAACTGTTTTCGAGATATAGGCAAATAACAAAAAAACTGTTACCTTAATTAAGCGCTTGCATATAAGCAAATTTAGTACTACTAGTATTGTTATTATAAATGTTATTGTTATTAATATGACGACTAAAGACAACTTTAAGACTTTAGTGACTTTTATGTCTCCTCCTTTTTCCTCTACTAAAGTGTTAGACACAATTAATTTAGTTTAATTTCGGTTTTTCAAACATTTTATTTTAAAGCAAATTTTTGTTAAATATTAAAAACTATAAAATGGCTTAGATTGCCTAAAAACACAGATCACACATGATCTTTTGCATAAAAATGAGAAAACGCTCATGTAACACACAAAATAAGCTCCATTTTTCCTTTTTAAAAGTATTATTATTATTATTACTTTTGTTACTATTACTATTATTATTATTATTATTATTATTATTATTATTGTTATTATTATTATTATTATTATTATTATTATTATTATTATTATTATTAATATTATTATTATTATTATTATTATTATTATTATTATTATTATTATTATTATTATTATTATTATTAAAAACTTATATTAAACAGACAGAAAACGTCGTATTCTGACACAACTTAAAACACAGATCACACATGATCTTTTGCATAGAAATGAGAAAACGCTCATATAACACAAAATAAGCTTCATTTTGGCTTAGAAAACTAAGCTTACTTTTACTACTACTATTATTTTTATTTTTATTATTATTATTATTATTACTACTATTTTTATTATTATTATTATTATTATTATTATTATTATTATTATTATTATTATTATTATTAATATTATTATTATTAAAGACCGATTATAACTTTTGTATAGTAAATGTTTTTATACCAGTTTTAAAATGAGTTATTAATTTTAGACAATTTCTTGCCTAAAAACACAGATCACAGATGATCTCTTGCATAGAAATGAGAAAACGCTCAGATAACACAAAATAAGCATTATTTTTGCTTAGAAAAACTAAGCTTTAATTTAGAAAGAAATTTATTATTATAAGTATTATTATCATTATTATTATTATTATTATTATTATTATTATTATTGTTTTTTTTATTACTATTATTATTATTATTATTATTATTATTATTATTATTATTATTATTATTATTATTAACTTTTGTATAGTAAATGTTTTTATACCAGTTTTAAAATGAGTTATTAATTTTATTTAATTTCTTGCCTAAAAACACAGATCACAGATGATCTCTTGCATAGAAATGAGAAAACGCTCATATAACACACAAAATAAGCATCATTTTTGCTTAGAAAAACTAAGCTTTAATTTAGAAAGAAATTCATTATTATAAGTATTATTATCATTATTATTATTATTATTATTATTATTATTATTTCTTTTATTACTATTATTATTATTATTATTATTATTATTATTACTATTATTATTATTATTATTATTATTATTATTATTATTATTAACTTTTGTATAGTAAATGTTTTTATACCAGTTTTAAAATGAGTTATTAATTTTAGACAATTTCTTGCCTAAAAATACAGATCACAGATGATTTCTTGCATAGAAATGAGAAAGCGCTCATATAACACACAAAATAAGCTTCATTTTTGCTTAGAAAACTAAGCTTACTTTTATTTCTATTATTTATTATTATTATTATTATTATTATTATTATTATTATTATTATTATTATTATTATTATTATTATTATTATTATTATTATTATTATTATTATTATTATTATTGTTATTATTATTATTATTATTATTATTATTATTGTTATTATTATTATTATTATTAAAAACTTATATTGAACAGACAGAAAACGTCGTATTCTGACACAAAAAAACGAATTACGTTATAGACTTGACGAGAACGGCGTATCTCGGACTCTTATAGGACTCTTATAGGGTCAAAAATTATCAGTTTGGATTAAAACAAATTATTTTTGTTGACTCTCAGTCTGAATTGTTCATCAGTTCAAACAAAAACGGCTTACTTTAGACGATCTTTTGCTTTGAACAAGAAAACTTACATCGAACAGACTAAAAACGTATTAATCTGGCATAAAAGAGCAATTTATGTATCACTTTGAATAAAGGCAGCTAATCCTATTCGTTTCATTGCTTAAAATAGACAAAATTGTTAATAAATCTAACAAAAACGCTGTATTCTAGCACAAAATACTAATTACATTATAGTTTCGACGAGAATAGCTTATTTGGAATGATTCTATGCTTCCAAACGAGTAAATTTTTAATAAACAGATGCCAAACATCATGTTTTGTCCTATAAAGACATTTTATATTGCAGTTTGTATTAAAACAAAATATTTTCGTTGATTCTTTGTTAGAAGCAGCAAACCTAACATTAAAGAATCTGAAAACTTTGTATTCGGACACAAACCACCGAATTTTGTTTCAGTTTAGACAAAAACGGTTGATTTTCGACAATATTTTGCTTTGAACAAGAAAGCTTATATCAAACTGACTAAAAACGTCTTATTTTAGCACAAAACAAAAGATTTGCGTTATAGTCTTAAAGCTGATTCATGCCACAGTTTGGATAAAAACCAATTATTTTTGTTAATTCATTGTTACAAACAAGAAACCTTACATCAAAGAAACTGAAAACCCCTTATTTAGGCACAGAAATTCGAATTACGTTTCAGTCTGGACAAAAACTGCTTATTTTAGACGATCCTTTGTTTTGAACACGAAAACTTACATTAAAAAGATTAAAAACGTCTTATTCTGGCTGAAAACTGCAAATTATATATTACTCTAGATAAAAGCAATTTATCCTGATTACTCCTTTACTTAGAATAGAGTAAACTTGTATAAAACTTAATGAAAACTTTAAATTTCGTCTCAAAGAAATAATTTACGTTATAGTTTTGACCAGCACTGTTTATTTCAAACGAAATTATGATTCGAAACTAATGAACTTTTATGGGGCAGATGCAAAACCACATATTACCATATAAAGCGTTGTTTTAAAGCAAAGTATTACCTTTTGCAACAAGAAATTTCACGTCAAAGAAACTGAAAACATCGTATCCATGCACAAATATCGAATTACGTATCAGTTTAGGCAAATACAGCTTATTTTAAACGATTCCATGCTATAAACAAGAAAAATTTTATCAAACATATTGAAAATGTCTTATTCTCGAAAATAAGAGCAAATTATGTATCAGTTTTAACAAAAGCGGATTACTCTGTTTGATTCTATGCTTAGAGTAGAGTAAACTACTATAAAACGTAATGAAAACTCTATATTCAAGCTCAAAAGAACAAATTACGTTATAGTTTTGACAAAAAAAAATTATTTCGGACGACTACATATTTCGAAGTAAGCAAACTTTAATTGAACAAGTGCAAAAGCTAATACTTTGCTTTAAAATAACGATTTATGTGGTAATATGGTATTTTGCATCTGTCCTATAAAAGTTTACTCGTTTCGCTCCATTGAATCATTCGAAATAAATTATTTTGACACAACAACGAAAATAATTTTTTTGTTTCAACTGTAACATGTCGTTTTTATAAAACGAACTAAGAAGTTTGGCATCTGTTTAGTGAAAGTTTTCTCGTTTGGGGGCATAAAATCGTTTGAAATTAACAGTTCTGGTCAAAACTATAACGTAAATTATTTCTTTGAGACGTAATTTAAAGTTTTCATTAAGTTTTATACAAGTTTGCTCTATTCTAAGCAAAGGAGTAATCAGGATAAACTGCTTTTATCCAAAGTAATACATAATTTGCAGTTTTGAGCCAGAATAAGACGTTTTTAATCTTTTTAATGTAAGTTTTCGTGTTCAAAAGAAAGAATCGTCTAAAATAAGCAATTTGTGTCCAGACTGAAACGTAATTTGATTTTCTGGGCCTGAATAAGAGGTTTTCAGTTTCTTTGATGTAAGGTTTCTTGTTTGTAACAATGAATAAACGAAAATCATTGGTTTTAATCCAAACTGTGACATAAATCGTTTTTTAAAGGCGAAATCAGACGTTTTGCCTCTGTTCAGTGAAAGTATACTGGTTTCAAAGCATAGAATCGTTTGAAATTAACAGTTCTCGTCAAGACTATAAAGCAAATCTTTAAAGTGATACAAAGAAATAATTTACGTAATAGTTTTGACCAGAACTGTTAATTTCAAACGATTTTATGCCCCCAAACGAGAAAACTTTCACTAAACAGATGCCAAACGTCTTAGTTCGTTTTATAAAAGCGACTTATGTTACAGTTTAAACAAAAACAAATTATTTGTGTTGTTGTTGTGTCAAAATAATTTATTTCTAATGATTCAATGGAGCGAAACGGGTAAACTTTTAT